>NC_044563.1:98291725-98310610 GCF_007565055.1 Rhinopithecus roxellana | reverse complement strand
GATCACTGAGAGAAACGTGAACTCTGTGGGTTGCATTCACACTTGGCAATGCAGTTTCTCAGAAAGCTTCTCTTTAGTTATTATGTGAGGATATTTCCTTTATCACCATGGGCCCCAATAGGCTCCCAAATATCACTTTGCAGATTCCACGAAAAGAGTGTTAGCAAACTGCTTCTTGAGGCAGAGGTTGTAACTCTGTGAGATGAACTCACAGATCAGAAAGAAGTTTCTCAGAAAGCTTCTTTCACGGTTTGAACGGATGAAATTTCCTTTATCAGCGTAGGCCTCAATGCGATCCAAGAAGCCCTTCACATTCCTCAAAGACAGTGTTAATGGACTGCTCCACGAAACATAAGTGTAACTCTGTGAGATGAATTCACACATCACCAAGAAGTTTCTAAGAAAGCTTCTTTCTAGTTTTCATCTCTGGATATTTCCTTGTCACTGTAATGTTCATTGCGCTATGAAGTATCTAATTGCAGATTTCCAGAAAACTGTGCTAACAAACTGATCACTGAAGAGAAACGTGTACTCTGTGGGTTGCATTCACACTTGGCAATGCAGTTTCTCAGAAAGCTTCTCTTTAGTTATTATGTGAGGATATTTCCTTTATACCATGGGCCCCAATAGGCTCCCAAATATCACTTTGCAGATTCCACGAAAGAGTGTTAGCAAACTGCTTCTTGAGGCAGAGGTTGTAACTCTGTGAGATGAACTCACAGATCAGAAAGAAGTTTCTCAGAAAGCTTCTTTCACGTTTTGAACGGATGAAATTTCCTTTATCAGCGTAGGCCCAATGTGATCCAAAGAAGCCCTTCTCAGATTCCTCAAAGACAGTGTTAATGGACTGCTCCACGAAACATAAGTGTAACTCTGTGAGATGAATTCACACAACACCAAGCAGTTTCTTAGAAAGCTTCTTTCTAGTTTTCATCTGTGGATATTTCCTTTGTCACTGTAATGTTCATTGCGCTATGAAGTATCTAATTGCAGATTTCCAGAAAACTGTGCTAACAAACTGATCACTGAAGAGAAACGTGTAACTCTGTGGGTTGCATTCACATTGGCAATGCAGTTTCTCAGAAAGCTTCTCTTTAGTTATTATGTGAGGATATTTCCTTTATCACATGGGCCCCAATAGGCTCCCAAATATCACTTTGCAGATTCCACGAAAAGAGTGTTAGCAAACTGCTTCTTGAGGCAGAGGTTGTAACTCTGTGAGATGAACTCACAGATCAGAAAGAAGTTTCTCAGAAAGCTTCTTTCACGTTTTGAACGGATGAAATTTCCTTTATCAGCGTAGGCCTCAATGTGATCCAAAGAAGCCCTTCTCAGATTCCTCAAAGACAGTGTTAATGGACTGCTCCACGAAACATAAGTGTAACTCTGTGAGATGAATTCACACATCACCAAGAAGTTTCTAAGAAAGCTTCTTTCTAGTTTTCATCTCTGGATATTTCCTTTGTCACTGTAATGTTCATTGCGCTATGAAGTATCTAATTGCAGATTTCCAGAAAACTGTGCTAACAAACTGATCACTGAAGAGAACGTGTAACTCTGTGGTTGCATTCACATGGCAATGCAGTTTCTCAGAAAGCTTCTCTTTAGTTATTATGTGAGGATATTTCCTTTATTCACATGGGCCCCAATAGGCTCCCAAATATCACTTTGCAGATTCCACGAAAAGAGTGTTAGCAAACTGCTTCTTGAGGCAGAGGTTGTAACTCTGTGAGATGAACTCACAGATCAGAAAGAAGTTTCTCAGAAAGCTTCTTTCTCATTTTTATTGGAAGATGTTTCCATTGGCCCCATTGTTTTCAAAGGATCGGGAATATCTGTTCTCAGATTCCACACAAATAGGCCTAGGCCACGGCCCCACGAAATACCGCTGCAACTTAGTGAGTTGAATTCACACATCACATAGCGTTTCTCAGAAAGCTTCTTTCTTTAGTAAGACGAGGTTATTTGTGGTCTTGGAGCGCCACCGTGTGTCCTATTGCAGATTCTGCGAAAATTCTGCTAGCGAGTTTCTCAGTGGAAACAATGATGGACATCTGTGGGCTGAATTCACCCACAACAAAGAAGTTTTTGAGAAGCCTTCTCTGCAGGTTTCTCTGAGGATAGTTCCTTATTCAGCATGCGATTCAACGATATCCAAGACATCACATCTGAGATTCCTCAAAATGAGTGCTAGGAAACTCCCCCGAGAACGGGTGATAGAACACTGTGAAATGAATTCACATATCACAAAGCAGTTTCTCACAAAGCTTGGTTCCGCTTTCTCTTGAAGGATATTTCCTTTCTCCTTCTATTCTTCAAAGCTATCTGAAATATCACTTCTCAGAATCCACGGAAACAGTCCAAAGAAACGGCTCCAAAGAACACTGGCGTAAGTCTGTGAGTTGCATTCACACATGGCAATGCAGTTTCTCAGAAAGCTTCTCTTTAGTTATTATGTGAGGATATTTCCTTTATTACCATGGGCCCCAATAGGCTCCCAAATATCACTTTGCAGATTCCACGAAAAGAGTGTTAGCAAACTGCTTCTTGAGGCAGAGGTTGTAACTCTGTGAGATGAACTCACAGATCAGAAAGAAGTTTCTCAGAAAGCTTCTTTCACGTTTGAACGGATGAAATTTCCTTTATCAGCGTAGGCCTCAATGTGATCCAAAGAAGCCCTTCTCAGATTCCTCAAAGACAGTGTTAATGGACTGCTCCACGAAACATAAGTGTAACTCTGTGAGATGAATTCACACATCACCAAGAAGTTTCTAAGAAAGCTTCTTTCTAGTTTTCATCTGGATATTTCCTTTGTCACTGTAATGTTCATTGCGCTATGAAGTATCTAATTGCAGATTTCCAGAAAACTGTGCTAACAAACTGATCACTGAAGAGAAACGTGTAACTCTGTGAGTTGCATTCACACATGGCAATGCAGTTTCTCAGAAAGCTTCTCTTTAGTTATTATGTGAGGATATTTCCTTTATCACCATGGGCCCCAATAGGCTCCCAAATATCACTTTGCAGATTCCACGAAAAGAGTGTTAGCAAACTGCTTCTTGAGGCAGAGGTTGTAACTCTGTGAGATGAACTCACAGATCAGAAAGAAGTTTCTCAGAAAGCTTCTTTCACGGTTTGAACGGATGAAATTTCCTTTATCAGCGTAGGCCTCAATATGATCCAAAGAAGCCCTTCTCAGATTCCTCAAAGACAGTGTTAATGGACTGCTCCACGAAACATAAGTGTAACTCTGTGAGATGAATTCACACATCACCAAGAAGTTTCTAAGAAAGCTTCTTTCTAGTTTTCATCTGTGGATATTTCCTTTGTCACTGTAATGTTCATTGCGCTATGAAGTATCTAATTGCAGATTTCCAGAAAACTGTGCTAACAAACTGATCACTGAAGAGAAACGTGTAACTCTGTGAGTTGCATTCACACTGGCAATGCAGTTTCTCAGAAAGCTTCTCTTTAGTTATTATGTGAGGATATTTCCTTTATCACCATGGGCCCCAATAGGCTCCCAAATATCACTTTGCAGATTCCACGAAAAGAGTGTTAGCAAACTGCTTCTTGAGGCAGAGGTTGTAACTCTGTGAGATGAACTCACAGATCAGAAAGAAGTTTCTCAGAAAGCTTCTTTCACGTTTGAACGGATGAAATTTCCTTTATCAGCGTAGGCCTCAAGTGGTCCAAAGAAGCCCTTCTCAGATCCTCAAAGACAGTGTTAAGGACTGCTCCACGAAACATAAGTGTAACTCTGTGAGATGAATTCACACATCACCAAGAAGTTTCTAAGAAAGCTTCTTTCTAGTTTTCATCTCTGGATATTTCCTTTGTCACTGTAATGTTCATTGCGCTATGAAGTATCTAATTGCAGATTTCCAGAAAACTGTGCTAACAAACTGATCACTGAAGAGAAACGTGTAACTCTGTGAGTTGCATTCACACTGGCAATGCAGTTTCTCAGAAAGCTTCTCTTTAGTTATTATGTGAGGATATTTCCTTTATCACCATGGGCCCCAATAGGCTCCCAAATATCACTTTGCAGATTCCACGAAAAGAGTGTTAGCAAACTGCTTCTTGAGGCAGAGGTTGTAACTCTGTGAGATGAACTCACAGATCAGAAAGAAGTTTCTCAGAAAGCTTCTTTCACGTTTTGAACGGATGAAATTTCCTTTATCAGCGTAGGCCTCAATATGATCCAAAGAAGCCCTTCTCAGATTCCTCAAAGACAGTGTTAATGGACTGCTCCACGAAACATAAGTGTAACTCTGTGAGATGAATTCACACATCACCAAGAAGTTTCTAAGAAAGCTTCTTTCTAGTTTTCATCTCTGGATATTTCCTTTGTCACTGTAATGTTCATTGCGCTATGAAGTATCTAATTGCAGATTTCCAGAAAACTGTGCTAACAAACTGATCACTGAAGAGAAACGTGTAACTCTGTGGTTGCATTCACACTGGCAATGCAGTTTCTCAGAAAGCTTCTCTTTAGTTATTATGTGAGGATATTTCCTTTATCACCATGGGCCCCAATAGGCTCCCAAATATCACTTTGCAGATTCCACGAAAAGAGTGTTAGCAAACTGCTTCTTGAGGCAGAGGTTGTAACTCTGTGAGATGAACTCACAGATCAGAAAGAAGTTTCTCAGAAAGCTTCTTTCACGTTTTGAACGGATGAAATTTCCTTTATCAGCGTAGGCCTCAATGATCCAAAGAAGCCCTTCTCAGATTCCTCAAAGACAGTGTTAATGGACTGCTCCACGAAACATAAGTGTAACTCTGTGAGATGAATTCACACATCACCAAGAAGTTTCTAAGAAAGCTTCTTTCTAGTTTTCATCTGTGGATATTTCCTTTGTCACTGTAATGTTCATTGCGCTATGAAGTATCTAATTGCAGATTTCCAGAAAACTGTGCTAACAAACTGATCACTGAAGAGAAACGTGTAACTCTGTGAGTTGCATTCACACTTGGCAATGCAGTTTCTCAGAAAGCTTCTCTTTAGTTATTATGTGAGGATATTTCCTTTATCACCATGGGCCCCAATAGGCTCCCAAATATCACTTTGCAGATTCCACGAAAAGAGTGTTAGCAAACTGCTTCTTGAGGCAGAGGTTGTAACTCTGTGAGATGAACTCACAGATCAGAAAGAAGTTTCTCAGAAAGCTTCTTTCTCATTTTTATTGGAAGATGTTTCCATTGGCCCCATTGTTTTCAAAGGGATCGGGAATATCTGTTCTCAGATTCCACACAAATAGGCCTAGGCCACGGCCCCACGAAATACCGCTGCAACTTAGTGAGTTGAATTCACATATCACATAGCGTTTCTCAGAAAGCTTCTTTCTTTAGTTAAGACGAGGTTATTTGTGGTCTTGGGCGCCACCGTGTGTCCTATTGCAGATTCTGCGAAAATTCTGCTAGCGAGTTTCTCAGTGGAAACAATGATGGACATCTGTGGGCTGAATTCACCCACAACAAAGAATTTTTGAGAAGCCTCTCTGCAGGTTTCTCTGAGGATAGTTCCTTATTCAGCATGCGATTCAACGATATCCAAGACATCACATCTGAGATTCCTCAAAATGAGTGCTAGGAAACTCCCCCGAGAACGGGTGATAGAACACTGTGAAATGAATTCACATATCACAAAGCAGTTTCTCACAAAGCTTGGTTCCGCTTTCTCTTGAAGGATATTTCCTTTCTCCTTCTATTCTTCAAAGCTATCTGAAATATCACTTCTCAGACCACGGAAACAGTCCAAGAAACGGCTCCAAAGAACACTGGCGTAAGTCTGTGAGTTGCATTCACACATGGCAATGCAGTTTCTCAGAAAGCTTCTCTTTAGTTATTATGTGAGGATATTTCCTTTATTACCATGGGCCCCAATAGGCTCCCAAATATCACTTTGCAGATTCCACGAAAAGAGTGTTAGCAAACTGCTTCTTGAGGCAGAGGTTGTAACTCTGTGAGATGAACTCACAGATCAGAAAGAAGTTTCTCAGAAAGCTTCTTTCACGGTTTGAACGGATGAAATTTCCTTTATCAGCGTAGGCCTCAATATGATCCAAAGAAGCCCTTCTCAGATTCCTCAAAGACAGTGTTAATGGACTGCTCCACGAAACATAAGTGTAACTCTGTGAGATGAATTCACACATCACCAAGAAGTTTCTAAGAAAGCTTCTTTCTAGTTTTCATCTGTGGATATTTCCTTTGTCACTGTAATGTTCATTGCGCTATGAAGTATCTAATTGCAGATTTCCAGAAAACTGTGCTAACAAACTGATCACTGAAGAGAAACGTGTAACTCTGTGAGTTGCATTCACACATGGCAATGCAGTTTCTCAGAAAGCTTCTCTTTAGTTATTATGTGAGGATATTTCCTTTATCACCATGGGCCCCAATAGGCTCCCAAATATCACTTTGCAGATTCCACGAAAAGAGTGTTAGCAAACTGCTTCTTGAGGCAGAGGTTGTAACTCTGTGAGATGAACTCACAGATCAGAAAGAAGTTTCTCAGAAAGCTTCTTTCACGTTTTGAACGGATGAAATTTCCTTTATCAGCGTAGGCCTCAATGTGATCCAAAGAAGCCCTTCTCAGATTCCTCAAAGACAGTGTTAATGGACTGCTCCACGAAACATAAGTGTAACTCTGTGAGATGAATTCACACATCACCAGAAGTTTCTAAGAAAGCTTCTTTCTAGTTTTCATCTGGGATATTTCATTGTCACTGTTATGTTCATTGCGCTATGAAGTATCTAATTGCAGATTTCCAGAAAACTGTGCTAACAAACTGATCACAGAAGAGAAACGTGTAACTCTGTGAGTTGCATTCACACATGGCAATGCAGTTTCTCAGAAAGCTTCTCTTTAGTTATTATGTGAGGATATTTCCTTTATACCATGGGCCCCAATAGGCTCCCAAATCTCACTTTGCAGATTCCACGAAAAGAGTGTTAGCAAACTGTTCTTGAGGCAGAGGTTGTAACTCTGTGAGATGAACTCACAGATCAGAAAGAAGTTTCTCAGAAAGCTTCTTTCACGGTTTTGAACGGATGAAATTTCCTTTATCAGCGTAGGCCTCAAATGTCTAAAGAAGCCCTTCTCAGAATCCTCAAAGACAGTGTTAATGGACTGCTCCACGAAACATAAGTGTAACTCTGTGAGATGAATTCACACATCACCAAGAAGTTTCTAAGAAAGCTTCTTTCTAGTTTTCATCTGTGGATATTTCCTTTGTCACTGTAATGTTCATTGCGCTATGAAGTATCTAATTGCAGATTTCCAGAAAACTGTGCTAACAAACTGATCACTGAAGAGAAACGTGTAACTCTGTGGGTTGCATTCACACTTGGCAATGCAGTTTCTCAGAAAGCTTCTCTTTAGTTATTATGTGAGGATATTTCCTTTATAACCATGGGCCCCAATAGGCTCCCAAATATCACTTTGCAGATTCCACGAAAAGAGTGTTAGCAAACTGCTTCTTGAGGCAGAGGTTGTAACTCTGTGAGATGAACTCACAGATCAGAAAGAAGTTTCTCAGAAAGCCTTCTTTCACGTTTTGAACGGATGAAATTTCCTTTATCAGCGTAGGCCTCAATCTGATCCAAAGAAGCCCTTCTCAGATTCCTCAAAGACAGTGTTAATGGAACTGCTCCACGAAACATAAGTGTAACTCTGTGAGATGAATTCACACATCACCAAGAAGTTTCTAAGAAAGCTTCTTTCTAGTTTTCATCTCTGGATATTTCCTTTGTCACTGTAATGTTCATTGCCGCTATGAAGTATCTAATTGCAGATTTCCAGAAAACTGTGCTAACAAACTGATCACTGAAGAGAAACTTGTAACTCTGTGGTTGCATTCACACTTGGCAATGCAGTTTCTCAGAAGCTTCTCTTTAGTTATTATGTGAGGATATTTCCTTTATACCATGGGCCCCAATAGGCTCCCAAATATCACTTTGCAGATTCCACGAAAAGAGTGTTAGCAAACTGCTTCTTGAGGCAGAGGTTGTAACTCTGTGAGATGAACTCACAGATCAGAAAGAAGTTTCTCAGAAAGCTTCTTTCACGTTTTGAACGGATGAAATTTCCTTTATCAGCGTAGGCCTCAATATGATCCAAAGAAGCCCTTCTCAGATTCCTCAAAGACAGTGTTAATGGACTGCTCCACGAAACATAAGTGTAACTCTGTGAGATGAATTCACACATCACCAAGAAGTTTCTAAGAAAGCTTCTTTCTAGTTTTCATCTGTGGATATTTCCTTTGTCACTGTAATGTTCATTGCGCTATGAAGTATCTAATTGCAGATTTCCAGAAAACTGTGCTAACAAACTGATCACTGAAGAGAAAGTGTAACTCTGTGAGTTGCATTCACACTTGGCAATGCAGTTTCTCTCAGCAAAGCTTCTCTTTAGTTATTAGTGTAGGGATATTTCCTTTATCACCATGGGCCCCAATAGGCTCCCAATATCACTTTTGCAGATTCCACGAAAAGAGTGTTAGCAAACTGCTCTTGAGGCAGAGGTTGTAACTCTGTGAGATGAACTCACAGATCAGAAAGAAGTTTCTCAGAAAGCTTCTTTCTCATTTTTATTGGAAGATGTTTCCATTGGCCCCATTGTTTTCAAAGGGATCGGGAATAGTCTTTCTCAGATTCCACACAAATAGGCTAGGCCACGGCCCCACGAATACCAGCTGCAACTTAGTGAGTTGAATTCACACATCACATAGCGTTTCTCAGAAAGCTTTCTTTCTTTAGTAAGACGAGTTTATTTGTGGTCTTGGAGCGCCACCGTGTGTCCTATTGCAGATTCTGCGAAATTCTGCTAGCGAGTTTCTCAGTGGAAACAATGATGGACATCTGTGGGCTGAATTCACCCACAACAAAGAAGTTTTTGAGAAGCCTTCTCTGCAGGTTTCTCTGAGGATAGTTCCTTATTCAGCATGCGATTCAACGATATCCAAGACATCACATCTGAGATTCCTCAAAATGAGTGCTAGGAAACTCCCCCGAGAACGGGTGATAGAACACTGTGAAATGAATTCACATATCACAAAGCAGTTTCTCACAAAGCTTGGTTCCGCTTTCTCTTGAAGGATATTTCCTTTCTCCTTCTATTCTTCAAAGCTATCTGAAATATCACTTCTCAGAATCCACGGAAACAGTCCAAAGAAACGGCTCCAAAGAACACTGGCGTAAGTCTGTGAGTTGCATTCACACATGGCAATGCAGTTTCTCAGAAAGCTTCTCTTTAGTTATTATGTGAGGATATTTCCTTTATTACCATGGGCCCCAATAGGCTCCCAAATATCACTTTGCAGATTCCACGAAAAGAGTGTTAGCAAACTGCTTCTTGAGGCAGAGGTTGTAACTCTGTGAGATGAACTCACAGATCAGAAAGAAGTTTCTAGAAAGCTTCTTTCACGTTTTGAACGGATGAAATTTCCTTATCAGCGTAGGCCTCAATGTGATCCAAAGAAGCCCTTCTCAGATTCCTCAAAGACAGTGTTAATGGACTGCTCCACGAAACATAAGTGTAACTCTGTGAGATGAATTCACACATCACCAAGAAGTTTCTAAGAAAGCTTCTTTCTAGTTTTCATCTGGGGATATTTCATTTGTCACTGTTATGTTCATTGCGCTATGAAGTATCTAATTGCAGATTTCCAGAAAACTGTGCTAACAAACTGATCACAGAAGAGAAACGTGTAACTCTGTGAGTTGCATTCACACATGGCAATGCAGTTTCTCAGAAAGCTTCTCTTTAGTTATTATGTGAGGATATTTCCTTTATCACCATGGGCCCCAATAGGCTCCCAAATATCACTTTGCAGATTCCACGAAAAGAGTGTTAGCAAACTGCTTCTTGAGGCAGAGGTTGTAACTCTGTGAGATGAACTCACAGATCAGAAAGAAGTTTCTCAGAAAGCTTCTTTCACGGTTTGAACGGATGAAATTTCCTTTATCAGCGTAGGCCTCAAAGTGGTCTAAAGAAGCCCTTCTCAGAATCCTCAAAGACAGTGTTAACGGACTGCTCCACGAAACATAAGTGTAACTCTGTGAGATGAATTCATACATCACCAAGAAGTTTCTAAGAAAGCTTCTTTCTAGTTTTCATCTGTGGATATTTCCTTTGTCACTGTAATGTTCATTGCGCTATGAAGTATATAATTGCAGATTTCCAGAAAACTGTGCTAACAAACTGATCACTGAAGAGAAACGTGTAACTCTGTGGGTTGCATTCACACTTGGCAATGCAGTTTCTCAGAAAGCTTCTCTTTAGTTATTATGTGAGGATATTTCCTTTATTACCATGGGCCCCAATAGGCTCCCAAATATCACTTTGCAGATTCCACGAAAAGAGTGTTAGCAAACTGCTTCTTGAGGCAGAGGTTATAACTCTGTGAGATGAACTCACAGATCAGAAAGAAGTTTCTCAGAAAGCTTCTTTCACGGTTTGAACGGATGAAATTTCCTTTATCAGCGTAGGCCTCAATGTGATCCAAAGAAGCCCTTCTCAGATTCCTCAAAGACAGTGTTAATGGACTGCTCCACGAAACATAAGTGTAACTCTGTGAGATGAATTCACACATCACCAAGAAGTTTCTAAGAAAGCTTCTTTCTAGTTTTCATCTCTGGATATTTCCTTTGTCACTGTAATGTTCATTGCGCTATGAAGTATCTAATTGCAGATTTCCAGAAAACTGTGCTAACAAACTGATCACTGAAGAGAAACGTGTAACTCTGTGGGTTGCATTCACACTTGGCAATGCAGTTTCTCAGAAAGCTTCTCTTTAGTTATTATGTGAGGATATTTCCTTTATCACCATGGGCCCCAATAGGCTCCCAAATATCACTTTGCAGATTCCACGAAAAGAGTGTTAGCAAACTGCTTCTTGAGGCAGAGGTTGTAACTCTGTGAGATGAACTCACAGATCAGAAAGAAGTTTCTCAGAAAGCTTCTTTCACGTTTTGAACGGATGAAATTTCCTTTATCAGCGTAGGCCTCAATATGATCCAAACAAGCCCTTCTCAGATTCCTCAAAGACAGTGTTAATGGACTGCTCCACGAAACATAAGTGTAACTCTGTGAGATGAATTCACACATCACCAAGACGTTTCTAAGAAAGCTTCTTTCTAGTTTTCATCTGTGGATATTTCCTTTGTCACTGTAATGTTCATTGCGCTATGAAGTATCTAATTGCAGATTTCCAGAAAACTGTGCTAACAAACTGATCACGGAAGAGAAACGTGTAACTCTGTGAGTTGCATTCACACTTGGCAATGCAGTTTCTCAGAAAGCTTCTCTTTAGTTATTATGTGAGGATATTTCCTTTATCACCATGGGCCCAATAGGCTCCCAAATATCACTTTGCAGATTCCACGAAAAGAGTGTTAGCAAACTGCTTCTTGAGGCAGAGGTTGTAACTCTGTGAGATGAACTCACAGATCAGAAAGAAGTTTCTCAGAAAGCTTCTTTCTCATTTTTATTGGAAGATGTTTCCATTGGCCCCATTGTTTTCAAAGGGATCGGGAATATCTGTTCTCAGATTCCACACAAATAGGCCTAGGCCACGGCCCCACGAAATACCGCTGCAACTTTGTGAGTTGAATTCACACATCACATAGCGTTTCTCAGAAAGCTTCTTTCTTTAGTAAGACGAGGTTATTTGTGGTCTTGGAGCGCCACCGTGTGTCCTATTGCAGATTCTGCGAAAATTCTGCTAGCGAGTTTCTCAGTGGAAACAATGATGGACATCTGTGGGCTGAATTCACCCACAACAAAGAAGTTTTTGAGAAGCCTTCTCTGCAGGTTTCTCTGAGGATAGTTCCTTATTCAGCATGCGATTCAACGATATCCAAGACATCACATCTGAGATTCCTCAAAATGAGTGCTAGGAAACTCCCCCGAGAACGGGTGATAGAACACTGTGAAATGAATTCACATATCACAAAGCAGTTTCTCACAAAGCTTGGTTCCGCTTTCTCTTGAAGGATATTTCCTTTCTCCTTCTATTCTTCAAAGCTATCTGAAATATCACTTCTCAGAATCCACGGAAACAGTCCAAAGAAACGGCTCCAAAGAACACTGGCGTAAGTCTGTGAGTTGCATTCACACATGGCAATGCAGTTTCTCAGAAAGCTTCTCTTTAGTTATTATGTGAGGATATTTCCTTTATTACCATGGGCCCCAATAGGCTCCCAAATATCACTTTGCAGATTCCACGAAAGAGTGTTAGCAAACTGCTTCTTGAGGCAGAGGTTGTAACTCTGTGAGATGAACTCACAGATCAGAAAGAAGTTTCTCAGAAAGCTTCTTTCACGTTTTGAACGGATGAAATTTCCTTTATCAGCTTAGGCCTCAATATGATCCAAAGAAGCCCTTCTCAGATTCCTCAAAGACAGTGTTAATGCACTGCTCCAAGAAACATAAGTGTAACTCTGTGAGATGAATTCACCCATCACCAAGAAGTTTCTAAGAAAGCTTCTTTCTAGTTTTCATCTGTGGATATTTCATTTGTCACTGTTATGTTCATTGGGCTATGAAGTATCTAATTGCAGATTTCCAGAAAACTGTGCTAACAAACTGATCACAGAAGAGAAACGTGTAACTCTGTGAGTTGCATTCACACATGGCAATGCAGTTTCTCAGAAAGCTTCTCTTTAGTTATTATGTGAGGATATTTCCTTTATCACCATGGGCCCCAATAGGCTCCCAAATATCACTTTGCAGATTCCATGAAAAGAGTGTTAGCAAACTGCTTCTTGAGGCAGAGGTTGTAACTCTGTGAGATGAACTCACAGATCAGAAAGAAGTTTCTCAGAAAGCTTCTTTCACGGTTTGAACGGATGAAATTTCCTTTATCAGCGTAGGCCTCAATGTGATCCAAAGAAGCCCTTCTCAGATTCCTCAAAGACAGTGTTAATGGACTGCTCCACGAAACATAAGTGTAACTCTGTGAGATGAATTCACACATCACCAAGAAGTTTCTAAGAAAGCTTCTTTCTAGTTTTCATCTCTGGATATTTCCTTTGTCACTGTAATGTTCATTGCGCTATGAAGTATCTAATTGCAGATTTCCAGAAAACTGTGCTAACAAACTGATCACTGAAGAGAAACGTGTAACTCTGTGGGTTGCATTCACACTTGGCAATGCAGTTTCTCAGAAAGCTTCTCTTTAGTTATTATGTGAGGATATTTCCTTTATTACCATGGGCCCCAATAGGCTCCCAAATATCACTTTGCAGATTCCACGAAAAGTGTGTTAGCAAACTGCTTCTTGAGGCAGAGGTTGTAACTCTGTGAGATGAACTCACAGATCAGAAAGAAGTTTCTCAGAAAGCTTCTTTCTCATTTTTATTGGAAGATGTTTCCATTGGCCCCATTGTTTTCAAAGGGATCGGGAATATCTGTTCTCAGATTCCACACAAATAGGCCTAGGCCACGGCCCCACGAAATACCACTGCAACTTAGTGAGTTGAATTCACACATCACATAGCGTTTCTCAGAAAGCTTCTTTCTTTAGTAAGACGAGGTTATTTGTGGTCTTGGAGCGCCACCGTGTGTCCTATCGCAGATTCTGCGAAAATTCTGCTAGCGAGTTTCTCAGTGGAAACAATGATGGACATCTGTGGGCTGAATTCACCCACAACAAAGAAGTTTTTGAGAAGCCTTCTCTGCAGGTTTCTCTGAGGATAGTTCCTTATTCAGCATGCGATTCAACGATATCCAAGACATCACATCTGAGATTCCTCAAAATGAGTGCTAGGAAACTCCCCCGAGAACGGGTGTTAGAACACTGTGAAATGAATTCACATATCACAAAGCAGTTTCTCACAAAGCTTGGTTCCGCTTTCTCTTGAAGGATATTTCCTTTCTCCTTCTATTCTTCAAAGCTATCTGAAATATCACTTTCTCAGAATCCACGGAAACAGTCCAAAGAAACGGCTCCAAAGAACACTGGCGTAAGTCTGTGAGTTGCATTCACACATGGCAATGCAGTTTCTCAGAAAACTTCTCTTTAGTTATTATGTGAGGATATTTCCTTTATCACCATGGGCCCCAATAGGCTCCCAAATATCACTTTGCAGATTCCATGAAAAGAGTGTTAGCAAACTGCTTCTTGAGGCAGAGGTTGTAACTCTGTGAGATGAACTCACAGATCAGAAAGAAGATTCTCAGAAAGCTTCTTTCACGTTTGAACGGATGAAATTTCCTTTATCAGCGTAGGCCTCAATGTGATCCAAAGAAGCCCTTCTCAGATTCCTCAAAGACAGTGTTAATGGACTGCTCCACGAAACATAAGTGTAACTCTGTGAGATGAATTCACACATCACCAAGAAGTTTCTAAGAAAGCTTCTTTCTAGTTTTCATCTCTGGATATTTCCTTTGTCACTGTAATGTTCATTGCGCTATGAAGTATCTAATTGCAGATTTCCAGAAAACTGTGCTAACAAACTGATCACTGAAGAGAAACGTGTCTCTGTGAGTTGCATTCACACTTGGCAATGCAGTTTCTCAGAAAGCTTCTCTTTAGTTATTATGTGAGGATATTTCCTTTATCACCATGGGCCCCCAATAGGCTCCCAAATATCTCTTTGCAGATTCCACGAAAGAGTGTTAGCAAACTGCTTCTTGAGGCAGAGGTTGTAACTCTGTGAGATGAACTCACAGATCAGAAAGAAGTTTCTCAGAAAGCTTCTTTCTCATTTTTATTGGAAGATGTTTCCATTGGCCCCATTGTTTTCAAAGGGATCGGGAATATCTGTTCTCAGATTCCACACAAATAGGCCTAGGCCACGGCCCCACGAAATACCGCTGCAACTTAGTGAGTTGAATTCACACATCACATAGCGTTTCTCAGAAAGCTTCTTTCTTTAGTAAGACGAGGTTATTTGTGGTCTTGGAGCGCCACCGTGTGTCCTATTGCAGATTCTGCGAAAATTCTGCTAGCGAGTTTCTCAGTGGAAACAATGATGGACATCTGTGGGCTGAATTCACCCACAACAAAGAATTTTTTGAGAAGCCTTCTCTGCAGGTTTCTCTGAGGATAGTTCCTTATTCAGCATGCGATTCAACGATATCCAAGACATCACATCTGAGATTCCTCAAAATGAGTGCTAGGAAACTCCCCCGAGAACGGGTGATAGAACACTGTGAAATGAATTCACATATCACAAAGCAGTTTCTCACAAAGCTTGGTTCCGCTTTCTCTTGAAGGATATTTCCTTTCTCCTTCTATTCTTCAAAGCTATCTGAAATATCACTTCTCAGAATCCACGGAAACAGTCCAAAGAAACGGCTCCAAAGAACACTGGCGTAAGTCTGTGAGTTGCATTCACACATGGCAATGCAGTTTCTCAGAAAGCTTCTCTTTAGTTATTATGTGAGGATATTTCCTTTATCACCATGGGCCCCAATAGGCTCCCAAATATCACTTTGCAGATTCCACGAAAAGAGTGTTAGCAAACTGCTTCTTGAGGCAGAGGTTGTAACTCTGTGAGATGAACTCACAGATCAGAAAGAAGTTTCTCAGAAAGCTTCTTTCACGGTTTGAACGGATGAAATTTCCTTTATCAGCGTAGGCCTCAAGTGGTCTAAAGAAGCCCTTCTCAGAATCCTCAAAGACAGTGTTAACGGACTGCTCCACGAAAGATAAGTGTAACTCTGTGAGATGAATTCACACATCACCAAGAAGTTTCTAAGAAGCTTCTTTCTAGTTTTCATCTGTGGATATTTCATTTCTCAGTGTTATGTTCATTGGGCTATGAAGTATCTAATTGCAGATTTCCAGAAAACTGTGCTAACAAACTGATCACTGAGAGAAACGTGTAACTCTGTGAGTTGCATTCACACATGGCAATGCAGTTTCTCAGAAAGCTTCTCTTTAGTTATTATGTGAGGATATTTCCTTTATCACCATGGGCCCCAATAGGCTCCCAAATATCACTTTGCAGATTCCACGAAAAGAGTGTTAGCAAACTGCTTCTTGAGGCAGAGGTTGTAACTCTGTGAGATGAACTCACAGATCAGAAAGAAGTTTCTCAGAAAGCTTCTTTCACGTTTTGAACGGATGAAATTTCCTTTATCAGCGTAGGCCTCAATATGATCCATACAAGCCCTTCTCAGATTCCTCAAAGACAGTGTTAATGGACTGCTCCACGAAACATAAGTGTAACTCTGTGAGATGAATTCACACATCACCAAGAAGTTTCTAAGAAAGCTTCTTTCTAGTTTTCATCTGTGGATATTTCCTTTGTCACTGTAATGTTCATTGCGCTATGAAGTATCTAATTGCAGATTTCCAGAAACTGTGCTAACAAACTGATCACGGAAGAGAAACGTGTAACTCTGTGAGTTGCATTCACACTTGGCAATGCCGTTTCTAAGAAAGCTTCTCTTTAGTTATTATGTGAGGATATTTCCTTTATCACCATGGGCCCCAATAGGCTCCCAAATATCACTTGCAGATTCCACGAAAAGAGTGTTAGCAAACTGCTTCTTGAGGCAGAGGTTGTAACTCTGTGAGATGAACTCACAGATCAGAAAGAAGTTTCTCAGAAAGCTTCTTTCTCATTTTTATTGGAAGATGTTTCCATTGGCCCCATTGTTTTCAAAGGGATCGGGAATATCTGTTCTCAGATTCCACACAAATAGGCCTAGGCCACGGCCCCACGAAATACCGCTGCAACTTTGTGAGTTGAATTCACACATCACATAGCGTTTCTCAGAAAGCTTCTTTCTTTAGTAAGACGAGGTTATTTGTGGTCTTGGAGCGCCACCGTGTGTCCTATTGCAGATTCTGCGAAAATTCTGCTAGCGAGTTTCTCAGTGGAAACAATGATGGACATCTGTGGGCTGAATTCACCCCAACAAAGAAGTTTTTGAGAAGCCTTCTCTGCAGGTTTCTCTGAGGATAGTTCCTTATTCAGCATGCGATTCAACGATATCCAAGACATCACATCTGAGATTCCTCAAAATGAGTGCTAGGAAACTCCCCCGAGAACGGGTGATAGAACACTGTGAAATGAATTCACATATCACAAAGCAGTTTCTCACAAAGCTTGGTTCCGCTTTCTCTTGAAGGATATTTCCTTTCTCCTTCTATTCTTCAAAGCTATCTGAAATATCACTTCTCAGAATCCACGGAAACAGTCCAAAGAAACGGCTCCAAAGAACACTGGCGTAAGTCTGTGAGTTGCATTCACACATGGCAATGCAGTTTCTCAGAAAGCTTCTCTTTAGTTATTATGTGAGGATATTTCCTTTATCACCATGGGCCCCAATAGGCTCCCAAATATCACTTTGCAGATTCCACGAAAGAGTGTTAGCAAACTGCTTCTTGAGGCAGAGGTTGTAACTCTGTGAGATGAACTCACAGATCAGAAAGAAGTTTCTCAGAAAGCTTCTTTCACGTTTGAACGGATGAAATTTCCTTTATCAGCGTAGGCCTCAATGATCCAAAGAAGCCCTTCTCAGATTCCTCAAAGACAGTGTTAATGGACTGCTCCACGAAACATAAGTGTAACTCTGTGAGATGAATTCACACATCACCAAGAAGTTTCTAAGAAAGCTTCTTTCTAGTTTTCATCTGTGGATATTTCATTTGTCACTGTTATGTTCATTGGCTATGAAGTATCTAATTGCAGATTTCCAGAAAACTGTGCTAACAAACTGATCACTGAAGAGAAACGTGTAACTCTGTGAGTTGCATTCACACATGGCAATGCAGTTTCTCAGAAAGCTTCTCTTTAGTTATTATGTGAGGATATTTCCTTTATCACCATGGGCCCCAATAGGCTCCCAAATATCACTTTGCAGATTCCACGAAAAGAGTGTTAGCAAACTGCTTCTTGAGGCAGAGGTTGTAACTCTGTGAGATGAACTCACAGATCAGAAAGAAGTTTCTCAGAAAGCTTCTTTCACGGTTTGAACGGATGAAATTTCCTTTATCAGCGTAGGCCTCAATGTGATCCAAAGAAGCCCTTCTCAGATTCCTCAAAGACAGTGTTAATGGACTGCTCCACGAAACATAAGTGTAACTCTGTGAGATGAATTCACACATCACCAAGAAGTTTCTAAGAAAGCTTCTTTCTAGTTTTCATCTCTGGATATTTCCTTTGTCACTGTAATGTTCATTGCGCTATGAAGTATCTAATTGCAGATTTCCAGAAAACTGTGCTAACAAACTGATCACTGAAGAGAAACGTGTAACTCTGTGGTTGCATTCACACTTGGCAATGCAGTTTCTCAGAAAGCTTCTCTTTAGTTATTTGTGAGATATTTCCTTTATCACCATGGGCCCCAATAGGCTCCCAAATATCACTTTGCAGATTCCACGAAAGAGTGTTAGCAAACTGCTTCTTGAGGCAGAGGTTGTAACTCTGTGAGATGAACTCACAGATCAGAAAGAAGTTTCTCAGAAAGCTTCTTTCACGTTTTGAACGGATGAAATTTCCTTTATCAGCGTAGGCCTCAATGATCCAAAAGCCCTTCTCAGATTCCTCAAAGACAGTGTTAATGGACTGCTCCACGAAACATAAGTGTAACTCTGTGAGATGAATTCACACATCACCAAGAAGTTTCTAAGAAAGCTTCTTTCTAGTTTTCATCTGTGGATATTTCCTTTGTCACTGTAATGTTCATTGCGCTATGAAGTATCTAATTGCAGATTTCCAGAAAACTGTGCTAACAAACTGATCACTGAAGAGAAACGTGTAACTCTGTGAGTTGCATTCACACTTGGCAATGCAGTTTCTCAGAAAGCTTCTCTTTAGTTATTATGTGAGGATATTTCCTTTATCACCATGGGCCCCAATAGGCTCCCAAATATCACTTTGCAGATTCCACGAAAAGAGTGTTAGCAAACTGCTTCTTGA
>NC_044563.1:98242736-98291625 GCF_007565055.1 Rhinopithecus roxellana | reverse complement strand
ATACTTCATAGCGCATGAACATTACAGTGACAAAGGAAATATCCACAGATGAAAACTAGAAAGAAGCTTTCTTAGAAACTTCTTGGTGATGTGTGAATTCATCTCACAGAGTTACACTTATGTTTCGTGGAGCAGTCCATTAACACTGTCTTTGAGGAATCGAGAAGGGCTTCTTTGGATACATGGAGCCTACTGATAAGGAAATTTCATCCGTTCAAACGTGAAAGAACTTTCTGAGAAACTTTTCTGATCTGTGAGTTCATCTCACAGAGTTACAATCCTCTGCCTCAAGAAGCAGTTTGCTAACACTCTTTTCGTGGAATCTGCAAAGTGATATTTGGGAGCCTATTGGGCCCATGGTGATAAGGAAATATCCTCACATAATACTAAAGAGAAGCTTTCTGAGAAACTGCATTGCCATGTGTGAATGCAACTCACAGAGTTACACGTTTCTCTTCAGTGATCAGTTTGTTAGCACAGTTTTCTGGAAATCTGCAATTAGATACTTCATAGCGCCATGAACATTACAGTGACAAGGAAATCCACAGATGAAAACTAGAAAGAAGCTTTCTTAGAAACTTCTGTGGTGAGTGTGAATTCATCTCACAGAGTTACACTTAGTGTTTCTGGAGCAGTCCATTAACACTGTCTTTGAGGAATCTGAGAAGGGCTTCTTTGGATCACATGAGGCCTACGCTGATAAAGGAAATTTCATCCTTCAAAACGTGAAAGACTTTCTGAGAAACTTCTTTCTGATCTGTGAGTTATCTCACAGAGTTACAACCTCTGCCTCAAGAAGCAGTTTCTAACACTCTTTTCGTGGAATCTGCAAAGTGATATTTGGGAGCCTATTGGGGCCCATGGTGATAAAGGAATATCCTCACATAATAACTAAAGAGAAGCTTCTGAGAAACTGCATGCCATGTGTGAATGCAACTCACAGAGTTACACGTTTTCTCTTCAGTGATCAGTTTGTTAGCACAGTTTTCTGGAAATCTGCAATAGATACTTCATAGCGCCATGAACATTACAGTGACAAAGGAAATATCCACAGATGAAAACTAGAAAGAAGCTTTCTTAGAAACTTCTGGTGATGTGTGAATTCATCTCACAGAGTTACACTTATGTTTCGTGGAGCAGTCCAGTTAACACTGTCTTTGGGGAAACTGAGAAGGGCTTCTTGGATCACTTGAGGCCTACGCTGATAAAGGATTTCATCCGTTCAAAACGTGAAAGAAGCTTTCTGAGAAACTTCTTTCTGATCTGTGAGTTCATCTCACAGAGTTACAACCTCTGCCTCAAGAAGCAGTTTGCTAACACTCGTTTTCGTGGAATCTGCAAAGTGATATGTGGGTAGCCTATTGGGGCCCATGGTGATAAAGGAAATATCCTCACATAATAACTAAAGAGAAGCTTTCTGAGAAACTGCATTGCCAAGTGTGGAATGCAACTCACAGAGTTACAACGTTTCTCTTCAGTGATCAGTTTGTTAGCACAGTTTTCTGGAAATCTGCAATTAGAATACTTCATAGCGCAATGACATTACGTGACAAAGGAAATATCCACAGATGAAAACTAGAAAGAAGCTTTCTTAGAAACTTCTTGGTGATGTGTGAATTCATCTCACAGAGTACACTTATTGTTTCGTGTAGCAGGTCCATTAACACTGTCTTTGAGGTAATCTGAGAAGGGCTTCTTTGGATCACATGGAGGCCCTACGCTGATAAAGGAAATTTCATCCGTTCAAAACGTAGAAAGAAGCTTTCTGAGAAACTTCTTTCTGATCTGTGAGTTACATCTCACAGAGTTACAACCTCTGCCTCAAGAAGCAGTTTGGCTAACACTCTTTCGTGAATCTGCAAAGTGATATTTGGGAGCCTATTGGGGCCCATGGTGATAAAGGAAATATCCTCACATAATAACTAAAGAGAAGCTTTCTGAGAAAGCTGCATTGCCAAGTGTGAATGCAACTCCCAGAGTTACACGTTTCTCTTCAGTGATCAGTTTTGTTAGCACAGTTTTCTGGAAATCTGCAATTATATCTTCATAGCGCCATGAACATTACAGTGACAAGGAATATCCACAGATGAAAACTAGAAAGAAGCTTTCTTAGAAACTTCTTGGTGATGTGTGAATTCATCTCACAGAGGTACACTTACTGTTTCGTGGAGCAGTCCATTAACACTTCCTTTGAGGAACTGAGAAGGGCTTCTTTGGATCACTTTGAGGTCTACGCTGATAAAGGAAATTTCATCCATTCAAAACGTGAAAGAAGCTGTCTGAGAAACCTTCTTTCTGATCTGTGATTCATCTCACATAGTTACAACCTCTGCCTCAAGAAGCAGTTTGGCTAACACTCTTTTCGTGGAATCTGCAAAGTGATATTTGGGAGCCTATTGTGGCCCATGGTGATAAAGGAAGTATCCTCACATAATACTAAAGAGAAGCTTTCTGAGAAACTGCATTGCCATGTGTGAATGCAACTCACAGAGTTACACGTTTCTCTTCAGTGATCAGTTTGTTAGCACAGTTTTCTGGAAATCTGCAATTAGATACTCATAGCGCCAATGAACATACAGTGACAAAGGAAAGTATCCACAGATGAAAACTAGAAAGAAGCTTTCTTAGAAACTTCTTGGTGAGTGTGGAATTCATCTCACAGAGTTACAACTTATGTTTCGTGGAGCAGTCCATTAACACTGTCTTTGAGGAATCTGAGAAGGGGCTTCTTTGGATCACCTTTGAGCCTACGCTGATAAAGGAAATTTCACTCCGTTCAAAACGTGAAAGAAGCTTCTGAGAAACTTCTTTCTGATCTGTGAGTTCATCTCACAGAGTTACAACCTCTGCCTCAAGAAGCAGTTTGCTAACACTCTTTTCGTGGAATCTGCAAAGTGATATTTGGGAGCCTATTGGGGCCCATGGTGATAAAGGAAATTATCCTCACATAATAACTAAAGAGAAGCTTTCTGAGAAACTGCATTGCCAAGTGGGAATGCAACTCACAGAGTTACACGTTTCTCTTCAGTGATCAGTTTGTTAGCCAGTTTCTGGAAATCTGCAATTAGATACTTCATAGCGCCATGAACATTACAGTGACAAAGGAAATATCCACAGATGAAAACTAGAAAGAAGCTTTCTTAGAAACTTCTTGGTGATGTGTGAATTCATCTCACAGAGTTACACTTATGTTTCGTGGAGCAGTCCATTACACTGTCTTTGAGGAATCTGAGAAGGGCTTCTTGGATCACATTGAGGCCTACGCTGATTAAGGAAATTTCATCCGTTCAATAACGTGAAAGAAGCTTTCTGAGAAACTTCTTTCTGATCTGTGAGTTCATCTCACAGAGTTACAACCTCTGCCTTCAAGAAGCAGTTTGCTAACACTCTTTTCGTGGAATCTGCAAGTGATATTTGGGAGCCTATTGGGGCCCATGGTGATAAAGGAAATATCCTCACATAATAACTAAAGAGAAGCTTTCTGAGAAACTGCATTGCCATGTGTGAATGCAACTCACAGAGTTACACGTTTCTCTTCAGTGATCAGTTTGTTAGCACAGTTTTCTGGAAATCTGCAATTAGATACTTCATAGCGCCATGAACATTACAGTGACAAAGGAAATATCCACAGATGAAAACTAGAAAGAAGCTTTCTTAGAAACTTCTTGGTGATGTGTGAATTCATCTCACAGAGTTACACTTATGTTTCGTGGAGCAGTCCATTAACACTGTCTTGGGGAAACTGAGAAGGGCTTCTTTGGATCACTTGAGGCCTACGCTGATAAAGGAAATTTCATCCGTTCAAAACGTGAAAGAAGCTTTCTGAGAAACTTCTTTCTGATCTGTGAGTTCATCTCACAGAGTTACAACCTCTGCCTCAAGAAGCAGTTGCTAACACTCTTTTCGTGGAATCTGCAAAGTGATATTGGGAGCCTATTGGGCCCATGGTGATAAAGGAATTATCCTCACATAATAACTAAAGAGAAGCTTTCTGAGAAACTGCATTGCCATGTGTGAATGCAACTCACAGAGTTACACAGTTTCTCTTCAGTGATCAGTTTGTTAGCACAGGTTTCTGGAAATCTGCAATTAGATACTTCATAGCGCCATGAACATTACAGTGACAAAGGAAATATCCACAGATGACAACTAGAAAGAAGCTTTCTTAGAAACTTCTTGGTGATGTGTGAATTCATCTACAGAGTTACACTTATGTTTCGTGGAGCAGTCCATTAACACTGTCTTTGGGGAAACTGAGAAGGGTTTCTTTTGGAATCACTTGAGGACCTACGCTGATAAAGGAAATTTCATCCGTTCAAAACGTGAAAGAAGCTTTCTGAGAAACTTCTTTCTGATCTGTGAGTTCATCTACACGAGTTACAACCTCTGCCTCAAGAAGCAGTTTGCTAACACTCTTTTCGTGGAATCTGCAAAGTGATATTTGGGAGCCTATTGGGGCCCATGGTGATAAAGGAAATATCCTCACATAATAACTAAAGAGAAGCTTTCTGAGAAACTGCATTGCCATGTGTGAATTCAACTCACAGAGTTACACGTTTCTCTTCAGTGTTCAGTTTGTTAGCACAGTTTTCCTGGAAATCTGCAATTAGATACTTCATAGCGCAATGAACATTACAGTGACAAAGGAAATATCCACAGATGAAAACTAGAAAGAAGCTTTCTTAGAAACTCTTGGTGATGTGTGAATTCATCTCACAGAGTTACACTTATGTTTCGTGGAGCAGTCCATTAACACTGTCTTTGAGGAATCTGAGAAGGGTCTTCTTGGATCACTTGAGCCTACGCTGATAAAGGAAATTTCATCCGTTCAAAACGTGAAAGAAGCTTTCTGAGAAACTTCTTTCTGATCTGTGAGTTCATCTCACAGAGTTACAACCTCTGCCTCAAGAAGCAGTTTGCTAACACTCTTTTTCGTGGAATATGCAAAGTGATATTTGGGAGCCTATTGGGGCACATGGTGATAAAGGAATTTCCTCACATAATAACTAAAGAGAAAGCTTTCTGAGAAACTGCATTGCCATGTGATGAATGCAACTCACAGAGTTACACGTTTCTCTTCAGTGATCAGTTTTGTTCGCTACAGTTTTCTGAAAATCTGCATGTAGATAGCTTCAATAGCGGCCATGAACATTACGTGACAAAGGAATATCCACAGATAAAAAACTAGAAAGAAGCTCTTCTTTAGAAACTTCTTGGTGATGTGTGTGAATTCAATCTCACAGAGTTACACTTATGTTTCGTGTAGCAGTCATGAACACTGTCTATTGCGAATCTGAGAAGGGGTCTTCTTTGGATCACATTTGAGGCCTACGCTGATAAACGAAGATTTCATCGGTTCAAAACGAGGAAAAAGAAGCTTTCTGAGGAAACCTTCTTTCTGATCTGTGAGTTCATCTCACAGAGTTACAACCTCTGCCTCAAGAAGCAGTTTGCTAACACTCTTTTCGTGGAATCTGCAAAGTGATATTTGGGAGCCTATTGGGGCCCATGGTGATAAAGGAATATCCTCACATAATAACTAAAGAGAAGCTTTCTGAGAAACTGCATTGCCATGTGTGAATGCAACTCACAGAGTTACACGTTTCTCTTCAGTGATCAGTTTGTTAGCACAGTTTTCTGGAAATCTGCAATTAGATACTTCATAGCGCCATGAACATTACAGTGACAAAGGAAATATCCACAGATGAAAACTAGAAGAAGCTTTCTTAGAAACTTCTTGGTGATGTGTGAATTCATCTCACAGAGTTACACTTATGTTTCGTGGAGCAGTCCATTAACACTGTCTTTGAGGAATCTGAGAAGGGCTTCTTTGGATCACATTGAGGCCTACGCTGATAAAGGAAATTTCATCCGTTCAAAACGTGAAAGAAGCTTTCTGAGAAACTTCTTTCTGATCTGTGAGTTCATCTCACAGAGTTACAACCTCTGCCTCAAGAAGCAGTTTGCTAACACTCTTTTCGTGGAATCTGCAAAGTGATATTTGGGAGCCTATTGGGGCCCATGGTGATAAAGGAATTATCCTCACATAATAACTAAAGAGAAGCTTTCTGAGAAACTGCATTGCCATGTGTGAATGCAACTCACAGAGTTACACGTTTCTCTTCAGTGATCAGTTTGTTAGCACAGTTTTCTGGAAATCTGCAATTAGATACTTCATAGCGCCATGAACATTACAGTGACAAAGGAAATATCCACAGATGAAAACTAGAAAGAAGCTTTCTTAGAAACTTCTTGGTGATGTGTGAATTCATCTCACAGAGTTACACTTATGTTTCGTGGAGCAGTCCATTAACACTGTCTTTGAGGAATATGAGAAGGGCTTCGTTTGGATCACATTGAGGCCTACGCTGATAAAGGAAATTTCATTCCGTTCAAAACGTGAAAGAAGCTTTCTGAGAAACTTCTTTCTGATCTGTGAGTTCATCTCACAGAGTTACAACCTCTGCCTCAAGAAGCAGTTTGCTAACACTCTTTTCGTGGAATCTGCAAAGTGATATTTGGGAGCCTATTGGGCCCATGGTGATAAAGGAATTATCCTCACATAATAACTAAAGAGAAGCTTTCTGAGAAACTGCATTGCCATGTGTGAATGCAACTCACAGAGTTACACGTTTCTCTTCAGTGATCAGTTTGTTAGCACAGTTTTCTGGAAATCTGCAATTAGATACTTCATAGCGCCATGAACATTACAGTGACAAAGGAAATATCCACAGATGAAAACTAGAAAGAAGCTTTCTTAGAAACTTCTTGGTGATGTGTGAATTCATCTCACAGAGTTACACTTATGTTTCTGGAGCAGTCCATTAACACTGTCTTTGAGGAATCTGAGAAGGGCTTCTTTGGATCACATTGAGGCCTACGCTGATAAAGGAAATTTCATCCGTTCAAAACGTGAAAGAAGCTTTCAGAGAAACTTCTTTCTGATCTGTGAGTTCATCTCACAGAGTTACAACCTCTGCCTCAAGAAGCAGTTTGCTAACACTCTTTTCGTGGAATCTGCAAAGTGATATTTGGGAGCCTATTGGGGCCCATGGTGATAAAGGAATATCCTCACATAATAACTAAAGAGAAGCTTTCTGAGAAACTGCATTGCCATGTGTGAATGCAACTCACAGAGTTACACGTTTCTCTTCAGTGATCAGTTTGTTAGCACAGTTTTCTGGAAATCTGCAATTAGATACTTCATAGCGCCATGAACATTACAGTGACAAAGGAAATATCCACAGATGAAAACTAGAAAGAAGCTTTCTTAGAAACTTCTTGGTGATGTGTGAATTCATCTCACAGAGTTACACTTATGTTTCGTGGAGCAGTCCATTAACACTGTCTTTGAGGAATCTGAGAAGGGCTTCTTTGGATCACATTGAGGCCTACGCTGATAAAGGAAATTTCATCCGTTCAAAACGTGAAAGAAGCTTTCTGAGAAACTTCTTTCTGATCTGTGAGTTCATCTCACAGAGTTACAACCTCTGCCTCAAGAAGCAGTTTGCTAACACTCTTTTCGTGGAATCTGCAAAGTGATATTTGGGAGCCTATTGGGGCCCATGGTGATAAAGGAATTATCCTCACATAATAACTAAAGAGAAGCTTTCTGAGAAACTGCATTGCCATGTGTGAATGCAACTCACAGAGTTACACGTTTCTCTTCAGTGATCAGTTTGTTAGCACAGTTTTCTGGAAATCTGCAATTAGATACTTCATAGCGCCATGAACATTACAGTGACAAAGGAAATATCCACAGATGAAAACTAGAAAGAAGCTTTCTTAGAAACTTCTTGGTGATGTGTGAATTCATCTCACAGAGTTACACTTATGTTTCGTGGAGCAGTCCATTAACACTGTCTTTGAGGAACTGAGAAGGGCTTCTTTGGATCACTTGAGGCCTACGCTGATAAAGGAAATTTCATCCGTTCAAAACGTGAAAGAAGCTTTCTGAGAAACTTCTTTCTGATCTGTGAGTTCATCTCACAGAGTTACAACCTCTGCCTCAAGAAGCAGTTTGCTAACACTCTTTTCGTGGAATCTGCAAAGTGATATTTGGGAGCCTATTGGGGCCCATGGTGATAAAGGAAATATCCTCACATAATACTAAAGAGAAGCTTTCTGAGAAACTGCATTGCCAGGTGTGAATGCAACTCACAGTGTTACACGTTGCTCTTCAGTGATCAGTTTGTTAGCACAGTTTTCTGGAAATCTGCAATTAGATACTTCATAGCGCAATGACCATTACAGTGACAAAGGAAATATCCACAGATGAAAACTAGAAAGAAGCTTTCTTAGAAACTTCTTGGTGATGTGTGAATTCATCTCACAGAGTTACACTTATGTTTCTGGAGCAGTCCATTAACACTGTCTTTGAGGAATCTGAGAAGGGCTTCTTTGGATCACATTGAGGCCTACGCTGATAAAGGAAATTTCATCCGTTCAAAACGTGAAAGAAGCTTTCTGAGAAACTTCTTTCTGATCTGTGAGTTCATCTCACAGAGTTACAACCTCTGCCTCAAGAAGCAGTTTGCTAACACTCTTTTCGTGGAATCTGCAAAGTGATATTTGGGAGCCTATTGGGGCCCATGGTGATAAAGGAATATCCTCACATAATAACTAAAGAGAAGCTTTCTGAGAAACTGCATTGCCATGTGTGAATGCAACTCACAGAGTTACACGTTTCTCTTCAGTGATCAGTTTGTTAGCACAGTTTTCTGGAAATCTGCAATTAGATACTTCATAGCGCATGAACATTACAGTGACAAAGGAAATATCCACAGATGAAAACTAGAAAGAAGCTTTCTTAGAAACTTCTTGGTGATGTGTGAATTCATCTCACAGAGTTACACTTATGTTTCGTGGAGCAGTCCATTAACACTGTCTTTGAGGAATCTGAGAAGGGCTTCTTTGGATCACATTGAGGCCTACGCTGATAAAGGAAATTTCATCCGTTCAAAACGTGAAAGAAGCTTTCTGAGAAACTTCTTTCTGATCTGTGAGTTCATCTCACAGAGTTACAACCTCTGCCTCAAGAAGCAGTTTGCTAACACTCTTTTCGTGGAATCTGCAAAGTGATATTTGGGAGCCTATTGGGGCCCATGGTGATAAAGGAATATCCTCACATAATAACTAAAGAGAAGCTTTCTGAGAAACTGCATTGCCATGTGTGAATGCAACTCACAGAGTTACACGTTTCTCTTCAGTGATCAGTTTGTTAGCACAGTTTTCTGGAAATCTGCAATTAGATACTTCATAGCGCCATGAACATTACAGTGACAAAGGAAATATCCACAGATGAAAACTAGAAAGAAGCTTTCTTAGAAACTTCTTGGTGATGTGTGAATTCATCTCACAGAGTTACACTTATGTTTCGTGGAGCAGTCCATTAACACTGTCTTTGAGGAACTGAGAAGGGCTTCTTTGGATCACATTGAGGCCTACGCTGATAAAGGAAATTTCATCCGTTCAAAACGTGAAAGAAGCTTTCTGAGAAACTTCTTTCTGATCTGTGAGTTCATCTCACAGAGTTACAACCTCTGCCTCAAGAAGCAGTTTGCTAACACTCTTTTCGTGGAATCTGCAAAGTGATATTTGGGAGCCTATTGGGGCCCATGGTGATAAAGGAATTATCCTCACATAATAACTAAAGAGAAGCTTTCTGAGAAACTGCATTGCCATGTGTGAATGCAACTCACAGAGTTACACGTTTCTCTTCAGTGATCAGTTTGTTAGCACAGTTTTCTGGAAATCTGCAATTAGATACTTCATAGCGCATGAACATTACAGTGACAAAGGAAATATCCACAGATGAAAACTAGAAAGAAGCTTTCTTAGAAACTTCTTGGTGATGTGTGAATTCATCTCACAGAGTTACACTTATGTTTCGTGGAGCAGTCCATTAACACTGTCTTTGAGGAATCTGAGAAGGGCTTCTTTGGATCACTTGAGGCCTACGCTGATAAAGGAAATTTCATCCGTTCAAAACGTGAAAGAAGCTTTCTGAGAAACTTCTTTCTGATCTGTGAGTTCATCTCACAGAGTTACAACCTCTGCCTCAAGAAGCAGTTTGCTAACACTCTTTTCGTGGAATCTGCAAAGTGATATTTGGGAGCCTATTGGGCCCATGGTGATAAAGGAATTATCCTCACATAATAACTAAAGAGAAGCTTTCTGAGAAACTGCATTGCCATGTGTGAATGCAACTCACAGAGTTACACGTTTCTCTTCAGTGATCAGTTTGTTAGCACAGTTTTCTGGAAATCTGCAATTAGATACTTCATAGCGCCATGAACATTACAGTGACAAAGGAAATATCCACAGATGAAAACTAGAAAGAAGCTTTCTTAGAAACTTCTTGGTGATGTGTGAATTCATCTCACAGAGTTACACTTATGTTTCGTGGAGCAGTCCATTAACACTGTCTTTGAGGAATCTGAGAAGGGCTTCTTTGGATCACTTGAGGCCTACGCTGATAAAGGAAATTTCATCCGTTCAAAACGTGAAAGAAGCTTTCTGAGAAACTTCTTTCTGATCTGTGAGTTCATCTCACAGAGTTACAACCTCTGCCTGAAGCAGTTTGCTAACACTCTTTTCGTGGAATCTGCAAAGTGATATTTGGGAGCCTATTGGGGCCCATGGTGATAAAGGAATATCCTCACATAATAACTAAAGAGAAGCTTTCTGAGAAACTGCATTGCCATGTGTGAATGCAACTCACAGAGTTACACGTTTCTCTTCAGTGATCAGTTTGTTAGCACAGTTTTCTGGAAATCTGCAATTAGATACTTCATAGCGCCATGAACATTACAGTGACAAAGGAAATATCCACAGATGAAAACTAGAAAGAAGCTTTCTTAGAAACTTCTTGGTGATGTGTGAATTCATCTCACAGAGTTACACTTATGTTTCGTGGAGCAGTCCATTAACACTGTCTTTGAGGAATCTGAGAAGGGCTTCTTTGGATCACATTGAGGCCTACGCTGATAAAGGAAATTTCATCCGTTCAAAACGTGAAAGAAGCTTTCTGAGAAACTTCTTTCTGATCTGTGAGTTCATCTCACAGAGTTACAACCTCTGCCTCAAGAAGCAGTTTGCTAACACTCTTTTCGTGGAATCTGCAAAGTGATATTTGGGAGCCTATTGGGGCCCATGGTGATAAAGGAATATCCTCACATAATAACTAAAGAGAAGCTTTCTGAGAAACTGCATTGCCATGTGTGAATGCAACTCACAGAGTTACACGTTTCTCTTCAGTGATCAGTTTGTTAGCACAGTTTTCTGGAAATCTGCAATTAGATACTTCATAGCGCCATGAACATTACAGTGACAAAGGAAATATCCACAGATGAAAACTAGAAAGAAGCTTTCTTAGAAACTTCTTGGTGATGTGTGAATTCATCTCACAGAGTTACACTTATGTTTCGTGGAGCAGTCCATTAACACTGTCTTTGGGAATCTGAGAAGGGCTTCTTTGGATCACATTGAGGCCTACGCTGATAAAGGAAATTTCATCCGTTCAAAACGCGAAAGAAGCTTTCTGAGAAACTTCTTTCTGATCTGTGAGTTCATCTCACAGAGTTACAACCTCTGCCTCAAGAAGCAGTTTGCTAACACTCTTTTCGTGGAATCTGCAAAGTGATATTTGGGAGCCTATTGGGGCCCATGGTGATAAAGGAAATATCCTCACATAATAACTAAAGAGAAGCTTTCTGAGAAACTGCATTGCCATGTGTGAATGCAACTCACAGAGTTACACGTTTCTCTTCAGTGATCAGTTTGTTAGCACAGTTTTCTGGAAATCTGCAATTAGATACTTCATAGCGCCATGAACATTACAGTGACAAAGGAAATATCCACAGATGAAAACTAGAAAGAAGCTTTCTTAGAAACTTCTTGGTGATGTGTGAATTCATCTCACAGAGTTACACTTATGTTTCAGCAGTCCATTAACACTGTCTTTGGGAACTGAGAAGGGCTTCTTTGGATCACATTGAGGCCTACGCTGATAAAGGAAATTTCATCCGTTCAAAACGTGAAAGAAGCTTTCTGAGAAACTTCTTTCTGATCTGTGAGTTCATCTCACAGAGTTACAACCTCTGCCTCAAGAAGCAGTTTGCTAACACTCTTTTCGTGGAATCTGCAAAGTGATATTTGGAGCCTATTGGGGCCCATGGTGATAAAGGAATTCCTCACATAATAACTAAAGAAGCTTTCTGAGAAACTGCATTGCCATGTGTGAATGCAACTCACAGAGTTACACGTTTCTCTTCAGTGATCAGTTTGTTAGCACAGTTTTCTGGAAATCTGCAATTAGATACTTCATAGCGCAATGAACATTACAGTGACAAAGGAAATATCAACAGACGAAAACTAGAAAGAGCTTTCTTAGAAACTTCTTGGTGATGTGCGAATTCATCTCACAGAGTTACACTTATGTTTCGTGGAGCAGTCCATTAACACTGTCTTTGAGGAATCTGAGAAGGGCTTATTTGGATCACATTGAGGCCTACGCTGATAAAGGAAATTTCATCCGTTCAAAACGTGAAAGAAGCTTTCTGAGAAACTTCTTTGGATCTCTGAGTTCATCTCACAGAGTTACAACCTCTGCCTCAAGAAGCAGTTTGCTAACACTCTTTTCGTGGAATCTGCAAAGTGATATTTGGGAGCCTATTGGGGCCCATGGTGATAAAGGAATATCCTCACATAATAACTAAAGAGAAGCTTTCTGAGAAACTGCATTGCCATGTGTGAATGCAACTCACAGAGTTACACGTTTCTCTTCAGTGATCAGTTTGTTAGCACAGTTTTCTGGAAATCTGCAATTAGATACTTCATAGCGCCATGAACATTACAGTGACAAAGGAAATATCCACAGATGAAAACTAGAAAGAAGCTTTCTTAGAAACTTCTTGGTGATGTGTGAATTCATCTCACAGAGTTACACTTATGTTTCGTGGAGCAGTCCATTAACACTGTCTTTGAGGAATCTGAGAAGGGCTTCTTTGGATCACATTGAGGCCTACGCTGATAAAGGAAATTTCATCCGTTCAAAACGTGAAAGAAGCTTTCTGAGAAACTTCTTTCTGATCTGTGAGTTCATCTCACAGAGTTACAACCTCTGCCTCAAGAAGCAGTTTGCTAACACTCTTTTCGTGGAATCTGCAAAGTGATATTTGGGAGCCTATTGGGGCCCATGGTGATAAAGGAATTATCCTCACATAATAACTAAAGAGAAGCTTTCTGAGAAACTGCATTGCCATGTGTGAATGCAACTCACAGAGTTACACGTTTCTCTTCAGTGATCAGTTTGTTAGCACAGTTTTCTGGAAATCTGCAATTAGATACTTCATAGCGCCATGAACATTACAGTGACAAAGGAAATATCCACAGATGAAAACTAGAAAGAAGCTTTCTTAGAAACTTCTTGGTGATGTGTGAATTCATCTCACAGAGTTACACTTATGTTTCGTGGAGCAGTCCATTAACACTGTCTTTGAGGAATCTGAGAAGGGCTTCTTTGGATCACATTGAGGCCTACGCTGATAAAGGAAATTTCATCCGTTCAAAACGTGAAAGAAGCTTTCTGAGAAACTTCTTTCTGATCTGTGAGTTCATCTCACAGAGTTACAACCTCTGCCTCAAGAAGCAGTTTGCTAACACTCTTTTCGTGGAATCTGCAAAGTGATATTTGGGAGCCTATTGGGCCCATGGTGATAAAGGAATTATCCTCACATAATAACTAAAGAGAAGCTTTCTGAGAAACTGCATTGCCATGTGTGAATGCAACTCACAGAGTTACACGTTTCTCTTCAGTGATCAGTTTGTTAGCACAGTTTTCTGGAAATCTGCAATTAGATACTTCATAGCGCCATGAACATTACAGTGACAAAGGAAATATCCACAGATGAAAACTAGAAAGAAGCTTTCTTAGAAACTTCTTGGTGATGTGTGAATTCATCTCACAGAGTTACACTTATGTTTCGTGGAGCAGTCCATTAACACTGTCTTTGGGAATCTGAGAAGGGCTTCTTTGGATCACATTGAGGCCTACGCTGATAAAGGAAATTTCATCCGTTCAAAACGTGAAAGAAGCTTTCTGAGAAACTTCTTTCTGATCTGTGAGTTCATCTCACAGAGTTACAACCTCTGCCTCAAGAAGCAGTTTGCTAACACTCTTTTCGTGGAATCTGCAAAGTGATATTTGGGAGCCTATTGGGGCCCATGGTGATAAGGAATTATCCTCACATAATAACTAAAGAGAAGCTTTCTGAGAAACTGCATTGCCATGTGTGAATGCAACTCACAGAGTTACACGTTTCTCTTCAGTGATCAGTTTGTTAGCACAGTTTTCTGGAAATCTGCAATTAGATACTTCATAGCGCCATGAACATTACAGTGACAAAAATATCCACAGATGAAAACTAGAAAGAAGCTTTCTTAGAAACTTCTTGGTGATGTGTGAATTCATCTCACAGAGTTACACTTATGTTTCGTGGAGCAGTCCATTAACACTGTCTTTGGGAACTGAGAAGGGCTTCTTTGGATCACTTGAGGCCTACGCTGATAAAGGAAATTTCATCCGTTCAAAACGTGAAAGAAGCTTTCTGAGAAACTTCTTTCTGATCTGTGAGTTCATCTCACAGAGTTACAACCTCTGCCTGAAGAGTTTGCTAACACTCTTTTCGTGGAATCTGCAAAGTGATATTTGGGAGCCTATTGGGGCCCATGGTGATAAAGGAATTATCCTCACATAATAACTAAAGAGAAGCTTTCTGAGAAACTGCATTGCCATGTGAATGCAACTCACAGAGTTACACTTGTTCTCTTCAGTGATCAGTTTGTTAGCACAGTTTTCTGGAAATCTGCAATTAGATACTTCATAGCGCCATGAACATTACAGTGACAAAGGAAATATCCACAGATGAAAACTAGAAAGAAGCTTTCTTAGAAACTTCTTGGTGATGTGTGAATTCATCTCACAGAGTTACACTTATGTTTCGTGGAGCAGTCCATTAACACTGTCTTTGGGAACTGAGAAGGGCTTCTTTGGATCACATTGAGGCCTACGCTGATAAAGGAAATTTCATCCGTTCAAAACGTGAAAGAAGCTTTCTGAGAAACTTCTTTCTGATCTGTGAGTTCATCTCACAGAGTTACAACCTCTGCCTCAAGAAGCAGTTTGCTAACACTCTTTTCGTGGAATCTGCAAAGTGATATTTGGGAGCCTATTGGGGCCCATGGTGATAAAGGAATTATCCTCACATAATAACTAAAGAGAAGCTTTCTGAGAAACTGCATTGCCATGTGTGAATGCAACTCACAGAGTTACACGTTTCTCTTCAGTGATCAGTTTGTTAGCACAGTTTTCTGGAAATCTGCAATTAGATACTTCATAGCGCCATGAACATTACAGTGACAAAGGAAATATCCACAGATGAAAACTAGAAAGAAGCTTTCTTAGAAACTTCTTGGTGATGTGTGAATTCATCTCACAGAGTTACACTTATGTTTCGTGGAGCAGTCCATTAACACTGTCTTTGAGGAATCTGAGAAGGGCTTCTTTGGATCACATTGAGGCCTACGCTGATAAAGGAAATTTCAATCGTTCAAAACGTGAAAGAAGCTTTCTGAGAAACTTCTTTCTGATCTGTGAGTTCATCTCACAGAGTTACAACCTCTGCCTCAAGAAGCAGTTTGCTAACACTCTTTTCGTGGAATCTGCAAAGTGATATTTGGGAGCCTATTGGGGCCCATGGTGATAAAGGAATTATCCTCACATAATAACTAAAGAGAAGCTTTCTGAGAAACTGCATTGCCATGTGTGAATGCAACTCACAGAGTTACACGTTTCTCTTCAGTGATCAGTTTGTTAGCACAGTTTTCTGGAAATCTGCAATTAGATACTTCATAGCGCATGAACATTACAGTGACAAAGGAAATATCCACAGATGAAAACTAGAAAGAAGCTTTCTTAGAAACTTCTTGGTGATGTGTGAATTCATCTCACAGAGTTACACTTATGTTTCGTGGAGCAGTCCATTAACACTGTCTTTGGGAACTGAGAAGGGCTTCTTTGGATCACATTGAGGCCTACGCTGATAAAGGAAATTTCATCCGTTCAAAACGTGAAAGAAGCTTTCTGAGAAACTTCTTTCTGATCTGTGAGTTCATCTCACAGAGTTACAACCTCTGCCTCAAGAAGCAGTTTGCTAACACTCTTTTCGTGGAATCTGCAAAGTGATATTTGGGAGCCTATTGGGGCCCATGGTGATAAAGGAATTATCCTCACATAATAACTAAAGAGAAGCTTTCTGAGAAACTGCATTGCCATGTGTGAATGCAACTCACAGAGTTACACGTTTCTCTTCAGTGATCAGTTTGTTAGCACAGTTTTCTGGAAATCTGCAATTAGATACTTCATAGCGCCATGAACATTACAGTGACAAAGGAAATATCCACAGATGAAAACTAGAAAGAAGCTTTCTTAGAAACTTCTTGGTGATGTGTGAATTCATCTCACAGAGTTACACTTATGTTTCGTGGAGCAGTCCATTAACACTGTCTTTGAGGAATCTGAGAAGGGCTTCTTTGGATCACATTGAGGCCTACGCTGATAAAGGAAATTTCATCCGTTCAAAACGTGAAAGAAGCTTTCTGAGAAACTTCTTTCTGATCTGTGAGTTCATCTCACAGAGTTACAACCTCTGCCTCAAGAAGCAGTTTGCTAACACTCTTTTCGTGGAATCTGCAAAGTGATATTTGGGAGCCTATTGGGGCCCATGGTGATAAAGGAATATCCTCACATAATAACTAAAGAGAAGCTTTCTGAGAAACTGCATTGCCATGTGTGAATGCAACTCACAGAGTTACACGTTTCTCTTCAGTGATCAGTTTGTTAGCACAGTTTTCTGGAAATCTGCAATTAGATACTTCATAGCGCCATGAACATTACAGTGACAAAGGAAATATCCACAGATGAAAACTAGAAAGAAGCTTTCTTAGAAACTTCTTGGTGATGTGTGAATTCATCTCACAGAGTTACACTTATGTTTCGTGGAGCAGTCCATTAACACTGTCTTTGGGCTGAGAAGGGCTTCTTTGGATCACTTGAGGCCTACGCTGATAAAGGAAATTTCATCCCGTTCAAAACGTGAAAGAAGCTTTCTGAGAAACTTCTTTCTGATCTGTGAGTTCATCTCACAGAGTTACAACCTCTGCCTCAAGAAGCAGTTTGCTAACACTCTTTTCGTGGAATCTGCAAAGTGATATTTGGGAGCCTATTGGGGCCCATGGTGATAAAGGAATATCCTCACATAATAACTAAAGAGAAGCTTTCTGAGAAACTGCATTGCCATGTGTGAATGCAACTCACAGAGTTACACGTTTCTCTTCAGTGATCAGTTTGTTAGCACAGTTTTCTGGAAATCTGCAATTAGATACTTCATAGCGCCATGAACATTACAGTGACAAAGGAAATATCCACAGATGAAAACTAGAAAGAAGCTTTCTTAGAAACTTCTTGGTGATGTGTGAATTCATCTCACAGAGTTACACTTATGTTTCGTGGAGCAGTCCATTAACACTGTCTTTGAGGAATCTGAGAAGGGCTTCTTTGGATCACTTGAGGCCTACGCTGATAAAGGAAATTTCATCCGTTCAAAACGTGAAAGAAGCTTTCTGAGAAACTTCTTTCTGATCTGTGAGTTCATCTCACAGAGTTACAACCTCTGCCTCAAGAAGCAGTTTGCTAACACTCTTTTCGTGGAATCTGCAAAGTGATATTTGGGAGCCTATTGGGGCCCATGGTGATAAAGGAAATATCCTCACATAATAACTAAAGAGAAGCTTTCTGAGAAACTGCATTGCCATGTGTGAATGCAACTCACAGAGTTACACGTTTCTCTTCAGTGATCAGTTTGTTAGCACAGTTTTCTGGAAATCTGCAATTAGATACTTCATAGCGCCATGAACATTACAGTGACAAAGGAAATATCCACAGATGAAAACTAGAAAGAAGCTTTCTTAGAAACTTCTTGGTGATGTGTGAATTCATCTCACAGAGTTACACTTATGTTTCGTGGAGCAGTCCATTAACACTGTCTTTGGGAATCTGAGAAGGGCTTCTTTGGATCACATTGAGGCCTACGCTGATAAAGGAAATTTCATCCGTTCAAAACGTGAAAGAAGCTTTCTGAGAAACTTCTTTCTGATCTGTGAGTTCATCTCACAGAGTTACAACCTCTGCCTCAAGAAGCAGTTTGCTAACACTCTTTTCGTGGAATCTGCAAAGTGATATTTGGGAGCCTATTGGGGCCCATGGTGATAAAGGAATTCCTCACATAATAACTAAAGAGAAGCTTTCTGAGAAACTGCATTGCCATGTGTGAATGCAACTCACAGAGTTACACGTTTCTCTTCAGTGATCAGTTTGTTAGCACAGTTTTCTGGAAATCTGCAATTAGATACTTCATAGCGCCATGAACATTACAGTGACAAAGGAAATATCCACAGATGAAAACTAGAAAGAAGCTTTCTTAGAAACTTCTTGGTGATGTGTGAATTCATCTCACAGAGTTACACTTATGTTTCGTGGAGCAGTCCATTAACACTGTCTTTGGGAATGAGAAGGGCTTCTTTGGATCACATTGAGGCCTACGCTGATAAAGGAAATTTCATCCGTTCAAAACGTGAAAGAAGCTTTCTGAGAAACTTCTTTCTGATCTGTGAGTTCATCTCACAGAGTTACAACCTCTGCCTCAAGAAGCAGTTTGCTAACACTCTTTTCGTGGAATCTGCAAAGTGATATTTGGGAGCCTATTGGGGCCCATGGTGATAAAGGAATTATCCTCACATAATAACTAAAGAGAAGCTTTCTGAGAAACTGCATTGCCATGTGTGAATGCAACTCACAGAGTTACACGTTTCTCTTCAGTGATCAGTTTGTTAGCACAGTTTTCTGGAAATCTGCAATTAGATACTTCATAGCGCCATGAACATTACAGTGACAAAGGAAATATCCACAGATGAAAACTAGAAAGAAGCTTTCTTAGAAACTTCTTGGTGATGTGTGAATTCATCTCACAGAGTTACACTTATGTTTCGTGGAGCAGTCCATTAACACTGTCTTTGAGGAATCTGAGAAGGGCTTCTTTGGATCACATTGAGGCCTACGCTGATAAAGGAAATTTCATCCGTTCAAAACGTGAAAGAAGCTTTCTGAGAAACTTCTTTCTGATCTGTGAGTTCATCTCACAGAGTTACAACCTCTGCCTCAAGAAGCAGTTTGCTAACACTCTTTTCGTGGAATCTGCAAAGTGATATTTGGGCCTATTGGGCCCATGGTGATAAAGGAAATATCCTCACATAATAACTAAAGAGAAGCTTCTAGAAACTGCATTGCCATGTGTGAATGCAACTCACAGAGTTACACGTTTCTCTCTCAGTGATCAGTTTGTTAGCACAGTTTTTGGAAATCTGCAATAGAACTTCATAGCGCAATGAACATTACAGTGACAAAGGAAATATCCACAGATGAAAACTAGAAAGAAGCTTTCTTAGAAACTTCTTGGTGATGTGTGAATTCATCTCACAGAGTTACACTTATGTTCGTGGAGCAGTCCATTAACACTGTCTTTGGGAATCTGAGAAGGGCTTCTTTTGGATCACATTGAGGCCTACGCTGATAAAGGAAATTTCATCCGTTCAAAACGTGAAAAACTTTCTGAGAAACTTCTTTCTGATCTGTGAGTTCATCTCACAGAGTTACAACCTCTGCCTCAAGAAGCAGTTGCTAACACTCTTTTCGTGGAACTGCAAAGTGATATTTGGGAGCCTATTGGGGCCCATGGTGATAAAGGAATTCCTCACATAATAACTAAAGAGAAGCTTTCTGAGAAACTGCATTGCCATGTGAATGCAACTCACAGAGTTACGTTTCTCTTCAGTGATCAGTTTGTTAGCACAGTTTTCTGGAAATCTGCAATTAGATACTTCATAGCGCTGAACATTACAGTGACAAAGGAAATATCCACAGATGAAAACTAGAAAGAAGCTTTCTTAGAAACTTCTTGGTGATGTGTGAATTCATCTCACAGAGTTCACTTATGTTTCGTGGAGCAGTCCATTAACACTGTCTTTGAGGAATCTAGAAGGGCTTCTTTGGATCACATTGAGGCCTACGCTGATAAAGGAAATTTCACCGTTCAAAACGTGAAAGAAGCTTTCTGAGAAACTTCTTTCTGATCTGTGAGTTCATCTCACAGAGTTACAACCTCTGCCTCAAGAAGCAGTTTGCTAACACTCTTTTCGTGGAATCTGCAAAGTGATATTGGGAGCCTATTGGGGCCCATGGTGATAAAGGAAATCCTCACATAATAACTAAAGAGAAGCTTTCTGAGAAACTGCATTGCCATGTGAATGCAACTCACAGAGTTACACGTTTCTCTTCAGTGATCAGTTTGTTAGCACAGTTTTCTGGAAATCTGCAATTAGATACTTCATAGCGCAATGAACATTACAGTGACAAAGGAAATATCCACAGATGAAATAGAAAGAAGCTTTCTTAGAAACTTCTTGGTGATGTGTGAATTCATCTCACAGAGTTACACTTATGTTTCGTGGAGCAGTCCATTAACACTGTCTTTGAGGAATCTGAGAAGGGCTTCTTTGGATCACATTGAGGCCTACGCTGATAAAGGAAATTTCATCCGTTCAAAACGTGAAAGAAGCTTTCTGAGAAACTTCTTTCTGATCTGTGAGTTCATCTCACAGAGTTACAACCTCTGCCTCAAGAAGCAGTTTGCTAACACTCTTTTCGTGGAATCTGCAAAGTGATATTTGGGAGCCTATTGGGGCCCATGGTGATAAAGGATTATCCTCACATAATAACTAAAGAGAAGCTTTCTGAGAAACTGCATTGCCATGTGTGAATGCAACTCACAGAGTTACACGTTTCTCTTCAGTGATCAGTTTGTTAGCACAGTTTTCTGGAAATCTGCAATTAGATACTTCATAGCGCAATGAACATTACAGTGACAAAGGAAATATCCACAGATGAAAACTAGAAAGAAGCTTTCTTAGAAACTTCTTGGTGATGTGTGAATTCATCTCACAGAGTTACACTTATGTTTCGTGGAGCAGTCCATTAACACTGTCTTTGAGGAATCTGAGAAGGGCTTCTTTGGATCACATTGAGGCCTACGCTGATAAAGGAAATTTCATCCGTTCAAAACGTGAAAGAAGCTTTCTGAGAAACTTCTTTCTGATCTGTGAGTTCATCTCACAGAGTTACAACCTCTGCCTCAAGAAGCAGTTTGCTAACACTCTTTTCGTGGAATCTGCAAAGTGATATTTGGGAGCCTATTGGGGCCCATGGTGATAAAGGAAATATCCTCACATAATAACTAAAGAGAAGCTTTCTGAGAAACTGCATTGCCATGTGTGAATGCAACTCACAGAGTTACACGTTTCTCTTCAGTGATCAGTTTGTTAGCACAGTTTTCTGGAAATCTGCAATTAGATACTTCATAGCGCATGAACATTACAGTGACAAAGGAAATATCCACAGATGAAAACTAGAAAGAAGCTTTCTTAGAAACTTCTTGGTGATGTGTGAATTCATCTCACAGAGTTACACTTATGTTTCGTGGAGCAGTCCATTAACACTGTCTTTGAGGAATCTGAGAAGGGCTTCTTTGGATCACATTGAGGCCTACGCTGATAAAGGAAATTTCATCCTTCAAAACGTGAAAGAAGCTTTCTGAGAAACACTTTCTGATCTGTGAGTTCATCTCACAGAGTTACAACCTCTGCCTCAAGAAGCAGTTGCTAACACTCTTTTCGTGGAATCTGCAAAGTGATATTTGGGAGCCTATTGGGGCCCATGGTGATAAAGGAAATTATCCTCACATAATAACTAAGAGAAGCTTTCTGAGAAACTGCATTGCCATTGTGAATGCAACTCACAGAGTTACACGTTTCTCTTCAGTGATCAGTTTGTTAGCACAGTTTTCTGGAAATCTGCAATTAGATACTTCATGCGCCAATGAACATTACAGTGACAAAGGAAATATCCACAGATGAAAACTAGAAAGAAGCTTTCTTAGAAACTTCTTGGTGATGTGTGAATTCATCTCACAGAGTTACACTTATGTTTCGTGGAGCAGTCCATTAACACTGTCTTTGAGGAATCTGAGAAGGGCTTCTTTGGATCACATTGAGGCCTACGCTGATAAAGGAAATTTCATCCGTTCAAAACGTGAAAGAAGCTTTTTGAGAAACTTCTTTCTGATCTGTGAGTTCATCTCACAGAGTTACAACCTCTGCCTCAAGAAGCAGTTTGCTAACACTCTTTTCGTGGAATCTGCAAAGTGATATTTGGGAGCCTATTGGGGCCCATGGTGATAAAGGAAATTATCCTCAATAATAACTAAAGAGAAGCTTTCTGAGAAACTGCATTGCCATGTGAATGCAACTCACAGAGTTACACGTTTCTCTTCAGTGATCAGTTTGTTAGCACAGTTTTCTGGAAATCTGCAATTAGATACTTCATAGCGCCATGAACATTACAGTGACAAAGGAAATATCCACAGATGAAAACTAGAAAGAACTTTCTTAGAAACTTCTTGGTGATGTGTGAATTCATCTCACAGAGTTACACTTATGTTTCGTGGAGCAGTCCATTAACACTGTCTTTGAGGAATCTGAGAAGGGCTTCTTTGGATCACATTGAGGCCTACGCTGATAAAGGAAGTTTCATCCGTTCAAAACGTGAAAGAAGCTTTCTGAGAAACTTCTTTCTGATCTGTGAGTTCATCTCACAGAGTTACAACCTCTGCCTCAAGAAGCAGTTTGCTAACACTCTTTCGTGGAATCTGCAAAGTGATATTTGGGAGCCTATTGGGGCCCATGGTGATAAAGGAAATCCTCACATAATAACTAAAGAGAAGCTTTCTGAGAAACTGCATTGCCATGTGTGAATGCAACTCACAGAGTTACACGTTTCTCTTCAGTGATCAGTTTGTTAGCACAGTTTTTCTGGAAATCTGCAATTAGATACTTCATAGCGCCATGAACATTACAGTGACAAAGGAAATATCCAGATGAAAACTAGAAAGAAGCTTTCTTAGAAACTTCTTGGTGATGTGAATTCATCTCACAAGTTACACTTATGTTTCGTGGAGCAGTCCATTAACACTGTCTTTGAGGAATCTGAGAAGGGCTTCTTTGGTTCACTTTGAGGCCTACGCTGATAAAGGAAATTTCATCCGTTCAAAACGTGAAAGAAGCTTTCTGAGAAACTTCTTTCTGATCTGTGAGTTCATCTCACAGAGTTACAACCTCTGCCTCAAGAAGCAGTTTGCTAACACTCTTTTCGTGGAATCTGCAAAGTGATATTTGGGAGCCTATTGGGGCCCATGGTGATAAAGGAATGATCCTCACATAATAACTAAAGAGAAGCTTTCTGAGAAACTGCATTGCCATGTGTGAATGCAACTCACAGAGTTACACGTTTCTCTTCAGTGATCAGTTTGTTAGCACAGTTTTCTGGAAATCTGCAATTAGATACTTCATAGCGCAATGAACATTACAGTGACAAAAAATATCCACAGATGAAAACTAGAAAGAAGCTTTCTTAGAAACTTCTTGGTGATGTGTGAATTCATCTCACAGAGTTACACTTATGTTTCGTGGAGCAGTCCATTAACACTGTCTTTGAGGAATCTGAGAAGGGCTTCTTTGGATCACATTGAGGCCTACGCTGATAAAGGAAATTTCATCCGTTCAAAACGTGAAAGAAGCTTTCTGAGAAACTTCTTTCTGATCTGTGAGTTCATCTCACAGAGTTACAACCTCTGCCTCAAGAAGCAGTTTGCTAACACTCTTTTCGTGGAATCTGCAAAGTGATATTTGGGAGCCTATTGGGGCCCATGGTGATAAAGGAATATCCTCACATAATAACTAAAGAGAAGCTTTCTGAGAAACTGCATTGCCATGTGTGAATGCAACTCACAGAGTTACACGTTTCTCTTCAGTGATCAGTTTGTTAGCACAGTTTTCTGGAAATCTGCAATTAGATACTTCATAGCGCAATGAACATTACAGTGACAAGGAAATATCCACAGATGAAAACTAGAAAGAAGCTTTCTTAGAAACTTCTTGGTGATGTGTGAATTCATCTCACAGAGTTACACTTATGTTTCGTGGAGCAGTCCATTAACACTGTCTTTGAGGAATCTGAGAAGGGCTTCTTTGGATCACATTGAGGCCTACGCTGATAAAGGAAATTTCATCCGTTCAAAACGTGAAAGAAGCTTTCTGAGAAACTTCTTTCTGATCTGTGAGTTCATCTCACAGAGTTACAACCTCTGCCTCAAGAAGCAGTTTGCTAACACTCTTTTCGTGGAATCTGCAAAGTGATATTTGGGAGCCTATTGGGGCCCATGGTGATAAGGAATATCCTCACATAATAACTAAAGAGAAGCTTCTGAGAAACTGCATTGCCATGTGTGAATGCAACTCACAGAGTTACACGTTTCTCTTCAGTGATCAGTTTGTTAGCACAGTTTTCTGGAAATCTGCAATTAGATACTTCATAGCGCATGAACATTACAGTGACAAAGGAAATATCCACAGATGAAAACTAGAAAGAAGCTTTCTTAGAAACTTCTTGGTGATGTGTGAATTCATCTCGCAGAATTACACTTACGTTTCGTGGAGCAGTCCATTAACACTGTCTTTGAGGAATCTGAGAAGGGCTTCTTTGGATCACATTGTGGCCTACGCTGATACAGGAAATTTCATCCGTTCAAAACGTGAAAGAAGTTTTCTGAGAAACTTCTTTCTGATCTGTGAGTTCATCTCACAGAGTTACAACCTCTGCCTCAAGAAGCAGTTTGCTAACACTCTTTTCGTGGAATCTGCAAAGTGATATTTGGGAGCCTATTGGGGCCCATGGTGATAAAGGAAAATCCTCACATAGTAACTAAAGAGAAGCTTTCTGAGAAACTGCATTGCCATGTGTGAATGCAACTCACAGAGTTACACGTTTCTCTTCAGTGATCAGTTTGTTAGCACAGTTTTCTGGAAATCTGCAATTAGATACTTCATAGCGCCATGAACATTACAGTGACAAAGGAAATATCCACAGACGAAAACTAGAAAGAGCTTTCTTAGAAACTTCTTGGTGATGTGTGAATTCATCTCACAGAGTTACACTTATGTTTCGTGGAGCAGTCCATTAACACTGTCTTTGAGGAATCTGAGAAGGGCTTCTTTGGATCACATTGAGGCCTACGCTGATAAAGGAAATTTCATCCGTTCAAAACGTGAAAGAAGCTTTCTGAGAAACTTCTTTTGATCTGTGAGTTCATCTCACAGAGTTACAACCTCTGCCTCAAGAAGCAGTTTGCTAACACTCTTTGCGTGGAATCTGCAAAGTGATATTTGGGAGCCTATTGGGGCCCATGGTGATAAAGGAAATATCCTCACATAATAACTAAAGAGAAGCTTTCTGAGAAACTGCATTGCCATGTGTGAATGCAACTCACAGAGTTACACGTTTCTCTTCAGTGATCAGTTTGTTAGCACAGTTTTCTGGAAATCTGCAATTAGATACTTCATAGCGCATGAACATTACAGTGACAAAGGAAATATCCACAGATGAAAACTAGAAAGAAGCTTTCTTAGAAACTTCTTGGTGATGTGTGAATTCATCTCACAGAGTTACACTTATGTTTCGTGGAGCAGTCCATTAACACTGTCTTTGAGGAATCTGAGAAGGGCTTCTTTGGATCACATTGAGGCCTACGCTGATAAAGGAAATTTCATCCGTTCAAAACGTGAAAGAAGCTTTCTGAGAAACTTCTTTCTGATCTGTGAGTTCATCTCACAGAGTTACAACCTCTGCCTCAAGAAGCAGTTTGCTAACACTCTTTTCGTGGAATCTGCAAAGTGATATTTGGGAGCCTATTGGGCCCATGGTGATAAAGGAAATATCCTCACATAATAACTAAAGAGAAGCTTTCTGAGAAACTGCATTGCCATGTGTGAATGCAACTCACAGAGTTACACGTTTCTCTTCAGTGATCAGTTTGTTAGCACAGTTTTCTGGAAATCTGCAATTAGATACTTCATAGCGCAATGAACATTACAGTGACAAAGGAAATATCCACAGATGAAAACTAGAAAGAAGCTTTCTTAGAAACTTCTTGGTGATGTGTGAATTCATCTCACAGAGTTACACTTATGTTTCGTGGAGCAGTTCATTAACACTGTCTTTGAGGAATCTGAGAAGGGCTTCTTTGGATCACATTGAGGCCTACGCTGATAAAGGAAATTTCATCCGTTCAAAACGTGAAAGAAGCTTTCTGAGAAACTTCTTTCTGATCTGTGAGTTCATCTCACAGAGTTACAACCTCTGCCTCAAGAAGCAGTTTGCTAACACTCTTTTCGTGGAATCTGCAAAGTGATATTTGGGAGCCTATTGGGGCCCATGGTGATAAAGGAATATCCTCACATAATAACTAAAGAGAAGCTTTCTGAGAAACTGCATTGCCATGTGTGAATGCAACTCACAGAGTTACACGTTTCTCTTCAGTGATCAGTTTGTTAGCACAGTTTTCTGGAAATCTGCAATTAGATACTTCATAGCGCTGAACATTACAGTGACAAAGGAAATATCCACAGATGAAAACTAGAAAGAAGCTTTCTTAGAAACTTCTTGGTGATGTGTGAATTCATCTCACAGAGTTACACTTATGTTTCGTGGAGCAGTCCATTAACACTGTCTTTGAGGAATCTGAGAAGGGCTTCTTTGGATCACATTGAGGCCTACGCTGATAAAGGAAATTTCATCCGTTCAAAACGTGAAAGAAGCTTTCTGAGAAACTTCTTTCTGATCTGTGAGTTCATCTCACAGAGTTACAACCTCTGCCTCAAGAAGCAGTTTGCTAACACTCTTTTCGTGGAATCTGCAAAGTGATATTTGGGAGCCTATTGGGGCCCATGGTGATAAAGGAAATATCCTCACATAATAACTAAAGAGAAGCTTTCTGAGAAACTGCATTGCCATGTGTGAATGCAACTCACAGAGTTACACGTTTCTCTTCAGTGATCAGTTTGTTAGCACAGTTTTCTGGAAATCTGCAATTAGATACTTCATAGCGCATGAACATTACAGTGACAAAGGAAATATCCACAGATGAAAACTAGAAAGAAGCTTTCTTAGAAACTTCTTGGTGATGTGTGAATTCATCTCACAGAGTTACACTTATGTTTCGTGGAGCAGTCCATTAACACTGTCTTTGAGGAATCTGAGAAGGGCTTCTTTGGATCACATTGAGGCCTACGCTGATAAAGGAAATTTCATCCGTTCAAAACGTGAAAGAAGCTTTCTGAGAAACTTCTTTCTGATCTGTGAGTTCATCTCACAGAGTTACAACCTCTGCCTCAAGAAGCAGTTTGCTAACACTCTTTTCGTGGAATCTGCAAAGTGATATTTGGGAGCCTATTGGGGCCCATGGTGATAAAGGAATATCCTCACATAATAACTAAAGAGAAGCTTTCTGAGAAACTGCATTGCCATGTGTGAATGCAACTCACAGAGTTACACGTTTCTCTTCAGTGATCAGTTTGTTAGCACAGTTTTCTGGAAATCTGCAATTAGATACTTCATAGCGCATGAACATTACAGTGACAAAGGAAATATCCACAGATGAAAACTAGAAAGAAGCTTTCTTAGAAACTTCTTGGTGATGTGTGAATTCATCTCACAGAGTTACACTTATGTTTCGTGGAGCAGTCCATTAACACTGTCTTTGAGGAATCTGAGAAGGGCTTCTTTGGATCACATTGAGGCCTACGCTGATAAAGGAAATTTCATCCGTTCAAAACGTGAAAGAAGCTTTCTGAGAAACTTCTTCTGATCTGTGAGTTCATCTCACAGAGTTACAACCTCTGCCTCAAGAAGCAGTTTGCTAACACTCTTTTCGTGGAATCTGCAAAGTGATATTTGGGAGCCTATTGGGGCCCATGGTGATAAAGGAAATATCCTCACATAATAACTAAAGAGAAGCTTTCTGAGAAACTGCATTGCCATGTTTGAATGCAACTCACAGAGTTACATGTTTCTCTTCAGTGATCAGTTTGTTAGCACAGTTTTCTGGAAATCTGCAATTAGATACTTCATAGCGCGCATGAACATTACAGTGACAAAGGAAATATCCACAGATGAAAACTAGAAAGAAGCTTTCTTAGAAACTTCTTGGTGATGTGAATTCATCTCACAGAGTTACACTTATGTTTCGTGGAGCAGTCCATTAACACTGTCTTTGAGGAATCTGAGAAGGGCTTCTTTGGATCACATTGAGGCCTACGCTGATAAAGGAAATTTCATCCGTTCAAAACGTGAAAGAAGCTTTCTGAGAAACTTCTTTCTGATCTGTGAGTTCATCTCACAGAGTTACAACCTCTGCCTCAAGAAGCAGTTTGCTAACACTCTTTTCGTGGAATCTGCAAAGTGATATTTGGGAGCCTATTGGGGCCCATGGTGATAAAGGAATTATCCTCACATAATAACTAAAGAGAAGCTTTCTGAGAAACTGCATTGCCATGTGTGAATGCAACTCACAGAGTTACACGTTTCTCTTCAGTGATCAGTTTGTTAGCACAGTTTTCTGGAAATCTGCAATTAGATACTTCATAGCGCATGAACATTACAGTGACAAAGGAAATATCCACAGATGAAAACTAGAAAGAAGCTTTCTTAGAAACTTCTTGGTGATGTGTGAATTCATCTCACAGAGTTACACTTATGTTTCGTGGAGCAGTCCATTAACACTGTCTTTGGGAACTGAGAAGGGCTTTTTGGATCACATTGAGGCCTACGCTGATAAAGGAAATTTCATCCGTTCAAAACGTGAAAGAAGCTTTCTGAGAAACTTCTTTCTGATCTGTGAGTTCATCTCACAGAGTTACAACCTCTGCCTCAAGAAGCAGTTTGCTAACACTCTTTTCGTGGAATCTGCAAAGTGATATTTGGGAGCCTATTGGGGCCCATGGTGATAAAGGAATATCCTCACATAATAACTAAAGAGAAGCTTTCTGAGAAACTGCATTGCCATGTGTGAATGCAACTCACAGAGTTACACGTTTCTCTTCAGTGATCAGTTTGTTAGCACAGTTTTCTGGAAATCTGCAATTAGATACTTCATAGCGCATGAACATTACAGTGACAAAGGAAATATCCACAGATGAAAACTAGAAAGAAGCTTTCTTAGAAACTTCTTGGTGATGTGTGAATTCATCTCACAGAGTTACACTTATGTTTCGTGGAGCAGTCCATTAACACTGTCTTTGAGGAATCTGAGAAGGGCTTCTTTGGATCACATTGAGGCCTACGCTGATAAAGGAAATTTCATCCGTTCAAAACGTGAAAGAAGCTTTCTGAGAAACTTCTTTCTGATCTGTGAGTTCATCTCACAGAGTTACAACCTCTGCCTCAAGAAGCAGTTTGCTAACACTCTTTTCGTGGAATCTGCAAAGTGATATTTGGGAGCCTATTGGGGCCCATGGTGATAAAGGAAATTTCCTCACATAATAACTAAAGAGAAGCTTTCTGAGAAACTGCATTGCCATGTGTGAATGCAACTCACAGAGTTACACGTTTCTCTTCAGTGATCAGTTTGTTAGCACAGTTTTCTGGAAATCTGCAATTAGATACTTCATAGCGCCATGAACATTACAGTGACAAAGGAAATATCCACAGATGAAAACTAGAAAGAAGCTTTCTTAGAAACTTCTTGGTGATGTGTGAATTCATCTCACAGAGTTACACTTATGTTTCGTGGAGCAGTCCATTAACACTGTCTTTGAGGAATCTGAGAAGGGCTTCTTTGGATCACATTGAGGCCTACGCTGATAAAGGAAATTTCATCCGTTCAAAACGTGAAAGAAGCTTTCTGAGAAACTTCTTTCTGATCTGTGAGTTCATCTCACAGAGTTACAACCTCTGCCTCAAGAAGCAGTTTGCTAACACTCTTTTCGTGGAATCTGCAAAGTGATATTTGGGAGCCTATTGGGGCCCATGGTGATAAAGGAATATCCTCACATAATAACTAAAGAGAAGCTTTCTGAGAAACTGCATTGCCATGTGTGAATGCAACTCACAGAGTTACACGTTTCTCTTCAGTGATCAGTTTGTTAGCACAGTTTTCTGGAAATCTGCAATTAGATACTTCATAGCGCCATGAACATTACAGTGACAAAGGAAATATCCACAGATGAAAACTAGAAAGAAGCTTTCTTAGAAACTTCTTGGTGATGTGTGAATTCATCTCACAGAGTTACACTTATGTTTCGTGGAGCAGTCCATTAACACTGTCTTTGAGGAATCTGAGAAGGGCTTCTTTGGATCACATTGAGGCCTACGCTGATAAAGGAAATTTCATCCGTTCAAAACGTGAAAGAAGCTTTCTGAGAAACTTCTTTCTGATCTGTGAGTTCATCTCACAGAGTTACAACCTCTGCCTCAAGAAGCAGTTTGCTAACACTCTTTTCGTGGAATCTGCAAAGTGATATTTGGGAGCCTATTGGGGCCCATGGTGAAAGGAATATCCTCACATAATAACTAAAGAGAAGCTTTCTGAGAAACTGCATTGCCATGTGTGAATGCAACTCACAGAGTTACACGTTTCTCTTCAGTGATCAGTTTGTTAGCACAGTTTTCTGGAAATCTGCAATTAGATACTTCATAGCGCATGAACATTACAGTGACAAAGGAAATATCCACAGATGAAAACTAGAAAGAAGCTTTCTTAGAAACTTCTTGGTGATGTGTGAATTCATCTCACAGAGTTACACTTATGTTTCGTGGAGCAGTCCATTAACACTGTCTTTGAGGAATCTGAGAAGGGCTTCTTTGGATCACATTGAGGCCTACGCTGATAAAGGAAATTTCATCCGTTCAAAACGTGAAAGAAGCTTTCTGAGAAACTTCTTTCTGATCTGTGAGTTCATCTCACAGAGTTACAACCTCTGCCTCAAGAAGCAGTTTGCTAACACTCTTTTCGTGGAATCTGCAAAGTGATATTTGGGAGCCTATTGGGGCCCATGGTGATAAAGGAATTCCTCACATAATAACTAAAGAGAAGCTTTCTGAGAAACTGCATTGCCATGTGTGAATGCAACTCACAGAGTTACACGTTTCTCTTCAGTGATCAGTTTTTAGCACAGTTTTCTGGAAATCTGCAATTAGATACTTCATAGCGCATGAACATTACAGTGACAAAGGAAATATCCAGATGAAAAGAAAGAAGCTTTCTTAGAAACTTCTTGGTGATGTGTGAATTCATCTCACAGAGTTACACTTATGTTTCGTGGAGCAGTCCATTAACACTGTCTTTGAGGAATCTGAGAAGGGCTTCTTTGGATCACATTGAGGCCTACGCTGATAAAGGAAATTTCATCCGTTCAAAACGTGAAAGAAGCTTTCTGAGAAACTTCTTTCTGATCTGTGAGTTCATCTCACAGAGTTACAACCTCTGCCTCAAGAAGCAGTTTGCTAACACTCTTTTCGTGGAATCTGCAAAGTGATATTTGGGAGCCTATTGGGGCCCATGGTGATAAAGGAATATCCTCACATAATAACTAAAGAGAAGCTTTCTGAGAAACTGCATTGCCATGTGTGAATGCAACTCACAGAGTTACACGTTTCTCTTCAGTGATCAGTTTGTTAGCACAGTTTTCTGGAAATCTGCAATTAGATACTTCATAGCGCATGAACATTACAGTGACAAAGGAAATATCCACAGATGAAAACTAGAAAGAAGCTTTCTTAGAAACTTCTTGGTGTGTGAATTCATCTCACAGAGTTACACTTATGTTTCGTGGAGCAGTCCATTAACACTGTCTTTGGGAATCTGAGAAGGGCTTCTTTGGATCACATTGAGGCCTAGCTGATAAAGGAAATTTCATCCGTTCAAACGTGAAAGAAGCTTTCTGAGAAACTTCTTTCTGATCTGTGAGTTCATCTCACAGAGTTACAACCTCTGCCTCAAGAAGCAGTTTGCTAACACTCTTTTCGTGGAATCTGCAAAGTGATATTTGGGAGCCTATTGGGGCCCATGGTGATAGGAATTATCCTCACATAATAACTAAAGAGAAGCTTCTGAGAAACTGCATTGCCATGTGTGAATGCAACTCACAGAGTTACACGTTTCTCTTCAGTGATCAGTTTGTTAGCACAGTTTTCTGGAAATCTGCAATTAGATACTTCATAGCGCATGAACATTACAGTGACAAAGGAAATATCCACAGATGAAAACTAGAAAGAAGCTTTCTTAGAAACTTCTTGGTGATGTGTGAATTCATCTCACAGAGTTACACTTATGTTTCGTGGAGCAGTCCATTAACACTGTCTTTGAGGAATCTGAGAAGGGCTTCTTTGGATCACATTGAGGCCTACGCTGATAAAGGAAATTTCATCCGTTCAAAACGTGAAAGAAGCTTTCTGAGAAACTTCTTTCTGATCTGTGAGTTCATCTCACAGAGTTACAACCTCTGCCTCAAGAAGCAGTTTGCTAACACTCTTTTTGGAATCTGCAAAGTGATATTTGGGAGCCTATTGGGGCCCATGGTGATAAAGGAATATCCTCACATAATAACTAAAGAGCTTTCTGAGAAACTGCATTGCCATGTGTGAATGCAACTCACAGAGTTACACGTTTCTCTTCAGTGATCAGTTTGTTAGCACAGTTTTCTGGAAATCTGCAATTAGATACTTCATAGCGCCATGAACATTACAGTGACAAAGGAAATATCCACAGATGAAAACTAGAAAGAAGCTTTCTTAGAAACTTCTTGGTGATGTGTGAATTCATCTCACAGAGTTACACTTATGTTTCGTGGAGCAGTCCATTAACACTGTCTTTGAGGAATCTGAGAAGGGCTTCTTTGGATCACATTGAGGCCTACGCTGATAAAGGAAATTTCATCCGTTCAAAACGTGAAAGAAGCTTTCTGAGAAACTTCTTTCTGATCTGTGAGTTCATCTCACAGAGTTACAACCTCTGCCTCAAGAAGCAGTTTGCTAACACTCTTTTCGTGGAATCTGCAAAGTGATATTTGGGAGCCTATTGGGCCCATGGTGATAAAGGAATTATCCTCACATAATAACTAAAGAGAGCTTTCTGAGAAACTGCATTGCCATGTGTGAATGCAACTCACAGAGTTACACGTTTCTCTTCAGTGATCAGTTTGTTAGCACAGTTTTCTGGAAATCTGCAATTAGATACTTCATAGCGCATGAACATTACAGTGACAAAGGAAATATCCACAGATGAAAACTAGAAAGAAGCTTTCTTAGAAACTTCTTGGTGATGTGTGAATTCATCTCACAGAGTTACACTTATGTTTCGTGGAGCAGTCCATTAACACTGTCTTTGAGGAATCTGAGAAGGGCTTCTTTGGATCACATTGAGGCCTACGCTGATAAAGGAAATTTCATCCGTTCAAAACGTGAAAGAAGCTTTCTGAGAAACTTCTTTCGATCTGTGAGTTCATCTCACAGAGTTACAACCTCTGCCTCAAGAAGCAGTTTGCTAACACTCTTTTCGTGGAATCTGCAAAGTGATATTTGGGAGCCTATTGGGGCCCATGGTGATAAAGGAATTCCTCACATAATAACTAAAGAGAAGCTTTCTGAGAAACTGCATTGCCATGTGTGAATGCAACTCACAGAGTTACACGTTTCTCTTCAGTGATCAGTTTGTTAGCACAGTTTTCTGGAAATCTGCAATTAGATACTTCATAGCGCCATGAACATTACAGTGACAAAGGAAATATCCACAGATGAAAACTAGAAAGAAGCTTTCTTAGAAACTTCTTGGTGATGTGTGAATTCATCTCACAGAGTTACACTTATGTTTCGTGGAGCAGTCCATTAACACTGTCTTTGAGGAATCTGAGAAGGGCTTCTTTGGATCACATTGAGGCCTACGCTGATAAAGGAAATTTCATCCGTTCAAAACGTGAAAGAAGCTTTCTGAGAAACTTCTTTCTGATCTGTGAGTTCATCTCACAGAGTTACAACCTCTGCCTCAAGAAGCAGTTTGCTAACACTCTTTTCGTGGAATCTGCAAAGTGATATTTGGGAGCCTATTGGGGCCCATGGTGATAAGGAATTATCCTCACATAATAACTAAAGAGAAGCTTTCTGAGAAACTGCATTGCCATGTGTGAATGCAACTCACAGAGTTACACGTTTCTCTTCAGTGATCAGTTTGTTAGCACAGTTTTCTGGAAATCTGCAATTAGATACTTCATAGCGCATGAACATTACAGTGACAAAGGAAATATCACAGATGAAAACTAGAAAGAAGCTTTCTTAGAAACTTCTTGGTGATGTGTGAATTCATCTCACAGAGTTACACTTATGTTTCGTGGAGCAGTCCATTAACACTGTCTTTGAGGAATCTGAGAAGGGCTTCTTTGGATCACATTGAGGCCTACGCTGATAAAGGAAATTTCATCCGTTCAAAACGTGAAAGAAGCTTTCTGAGAAACTTCTTTCTGATCTGTGAGTTCATCTCACAGAGTTACAACCTCTGCCTCAAGAAGCAGTTTGCTAACACTCTTTTCGTGGAATCTGCAAAGTGATATTTGGGAGCCTATTGGGGCCCATGGTGATAAAGGAATATCCTCACATAATAACTAAAGAGAAGCTTTCTGAGAAACTGCATTGCCATGTGTGAATGCAACTCACAGAGTTACACGTTTCTCTTCAGTGATCAGTTTGTTAGCACAGTTTTCTGGAAATCTGCAATTAGATACTTCAAGCGCATGAACATTACAGTGACAAAGGAAATATCCACAGATGAAAACTAGAAAGAAGCTTTCTTAGAAACTTCTTGGTGATGTGTGAATTCATCTCACAGAGTTACACTTATGTTTCGTGGAGCAGTCCATTAACACTGTCTTTGAGGAATCTGAGAAGGGCTTCTTTGGATCACATTGAGGCCTACGCTGATAAAGGAAATTTCATCCGTTCAAAACGTGAAAGAAGCTTTCTGAGAAACTTCTTTCTGATCTGTGAGTTCATCTCACAGAGTTACAACCTCTGCCTCAAGAAGCAGTTTGCTAACACTCTTTTCGTGGAATCTGCAAAGTGATATTTGGGAGCCTATTGGGGCCCATGGTGATAAAGGAATATCCTCACATAATAACTAAAGAGAAGCTTTCTGAGAAACTGCATTGCCATGTGTGAATGCAACTCACAGAGTTACACGTTTCTCTTCAGTGATCAGTTTGTTAGCACAGTTTTCTGGAAATCTGCAATTAGATACTTCATAGCGCATGAACATTACAGTGACAAAGGAAATATCCACAGATGAAAACTAGAAAGAAGCTTTCTTAGAAACTTCTTGGTGATGTGTGAATTCATCTCACAGAGTTACACTTATGTTTCGTGGAGCAGTCCATTAACACTGTCTTTGGGAATCTGAGAAGGGCTTCTTTGGATCACATTGAGGCCTACGCTGATAAAGGAAATTTCATCCGTTCAAAACGTGAAAGAAGCTTTCTGAGAAACTTCTTTCTGATCTGTGAGTTCATCTCACAGAGTTACAACCTCTGCCTCAAGAAGCAGTTTGCTAACACTCTTTTCGTGGAATCTGCAAAGTGATATTTGGGAGCCTATTGGGGCCCATGGTGATAAAGGAATTCCTCACATAATAACTAAAGAGAAGCTTTCTGAGAAACTGCATTGCCATGTGTGAATGCAACTCACAGAGTTACACGTTTCTCTTCAGTGATCAGTTTGTTAGCACAGTTTTCTGGAAATCTGCAATTAGATACTTCATAGCGCCATGAACATTACAGTGACAAAGGAAATATCCACAGATGAAAACTAGAAAGAAGCTTTCTTAGAAACTTCTTGGTGATGTGTGAATTCATCTCACAGAGTTACACTTATGTTTCGTGGAGCAGTCCATTAACACTGTCTTTGAGGAATCTGAGAAGGGCTTCTTTGGATCACATTGAGGCCTACGCTGATAAAGGAAATTTCATCCGTTCAAAACGTGAAAGAAGCTTTCTGAGAAACTTCTTTCTGATCTGTGAGTTCATCTCACAGAGTTACAACCTCTGCCTCAAGAAGCAGTTTGCTAACACTCTTTTCGTGGAATCTGCAAAGTGATATTTGGGAGCCTATTGGGGCCCATGGTGATAAGGAATATCCTCACATAATAACTAAAGAGAAGCTTTCTGAGAAACTGCATTGCCATGTGAATGCAACTCACAGAGTTACACGTTTCTCTTCAGTGATCAGTTTGTTAGCACAGTTTTCTGGAAATCTGCAATTAGATACTTCATAGCGCATGAACATTACAGTGACAAAGGAAATATCCACAGATGAAAACTAGAAAGAAGCTTTCTTAGAAACTTCTTGGTGATGTGTGAATTCATCTCACAGAGTTACACTTATGTTTCGTGGAGCAGTCCATTAACACTGTCTTTGAGGAATCTGAGAAGGGCTTCTTTGGATCACATTGAGGCCTACGCTGATAAAGGAAATTTCATCCGTTCAAAACGTGAAAGAAGCTTTCTGAGAAACTTCTTTCTGATCTGTGAGTTCATCTCACAGAGTTACAACCTCTGCCTCAAGAAGCAGTTTGCTAACACTCTTTTCGTGGAATCTGCAAAGTGATATTTGGGAGCCTATTGGGGCCCATGGTGATAAAGGAATTATCCTCACATAATAACTAAAGAGAAGCTTTCTGAGAAACTGCATTGCCATGTGTGAATGCAACTCACAGAGTTACACGTTTCTCTTCAGTGATCAGTTTGTTAGCACAGTTTTCTGGAAATCTGCAATTAGATACTTCATAGCGCATGAACATTACAGTGACAAAGGAAATATCCACAGATGAAAACTAGAAAGAAGCTTTCTTAGAAACTTCTTGGTGATGTGTGAATTCATCTCACAGAGTTACACTTATGTTTCGTGGAGCAGTCCATTAACACTGTCTTTGAGGAATCTGAGAAGGGCTTCTTTGGATCACATTGAGGCCTACGCTGATAAAGGAAATTTCATCCGTTCAAAACGTGAAAGAAGCTTTCTGAGAAACTTCTTTCTGATCTGTGAGTTCATCTCACAGAGTTACAACCTCTGCCTCAAGAAGCAGTTTGCTAACACTCTTTTCGTGGAATCTGCAAAGTGATATTTGGGAGCCTATTGGGGCCCATGGTGATAAAGGAATTATCCTCACATAATAACTAAAGAGAAGCTTTCTGAGAAACTGCATTGCCATGTGTGAATGCAACTCACAGAGTTACACGTTTCTCTTCAGTGATCAGTTTGTTAGCACAGTTTTCTGGAAATCTGCAATTAGATACTTCATAGCGCCATGAACATTACAGTGACAAAGGAAATATCCACAGATGAAAACTAGAAAGAAGCTTTCTTAGAAACTTCTTGGTGATGTGTGAATTCATCTCACAGAGTTACACTTATGTTTCGTGGAGCAGTCCATTAACACTGTCTTTGGGAATCTGAGAAGGGCTTCTTTGGATCACATTGAGGCCTACGCTGATAAAGGAAATTTCATCCGTTCAAAACGCGAAAGAAGCTTTCTGAGAAACTTCTTTCTGATCTGTGAGTTCATCTCACAGAGTTACAACCTCTGCCTCAAGAAGCAGTTTGCTAACACTCTTTTCGTGGAATCTGCAAAGTGATATTTGGGAGCCTATTGGGGCCCATGGTGATAAAGGAATATCCTCACATAATACTAAAGAAAGCTTTCTGAGAAACTGCATTGCCATGTGTGAATGCAACTCACAGAGTTACACGTTTCTCTTCAGTGATCAGTTTGTTAGCACAGTTTTCTGGAAATCTGCAATTAGATACTTCATAGCGCCATGAACATACAGTGACAAAGGAAATATCCACAGATGAAAACTAGAAAGACTTTCTTAGAAACTTCTTGGTGATGTGTGAATTCATCTCACAGAGTTACACTTATGTTTCGTGGAGCAGTCCATTAACACTGTCTTTGAGGAATCTGAGAAGGGCTTCTTTGGATCACATTGAGGCCTACGCTGATAAAGGAAATTTCATCCGTTCAAAACGTGAAAGAAGCTTTCTGAGAAACTTCTTTCTGATCTGTGAGTTCATCTCACAGAGTTACAACCTCTGCCTCAAGAAGCAGTTTGCTAACACTCTTTTCGTGGAATCTGCAAAGTGATATTTGGGAGCCTATTGGGGCCCATGGTGATAAAGGAATTATCCTCACATAATAACTAAAGAGAAGCTTCTGAGAAACTGCATTGCCATGTGTGAATGCAACTCACAGAGTTACACGTTTCTCTTCAGTGATCAGTTTGTTAGCACAGTTTTTGGAAATCTGCAATTAGATACTTCATAGCGCCATGAACATTACAGTGACAAAGGAAATATCTACAGATGAAAACTAGAAAGAAGCTTTCTTAGAAACTTCTTGGTGATGTGTGAATTCATCTCACAGAGTTACACTTATGTTTCGTGGAGCAGTCCATTAACACTGTCTTTGAGGAATCTGAGAAGGGCTTCTTTGGATCACATTGAGGCCTACGCTGATAAAGGAAATTTCATCCGTTCAAAACGTGAAAGAAGCTTTCTGAGAAATTACTTTCTGATCTGTGAGTTCATCTCACAGAGTTACAACCTCTGCCTCAAGAAGCAGTTTGCTAACACTCTTTTCGTGGAATCTGCAAAGTGATATTTGGGAGCCTATTGGAGCCCATGGTGATAAAGGAATTATCCTCACTTAACTAAAGAGAAGCTTTCTGAGAAACTGCATTGCCATGTGTGAATGCAACTCACAGAGTTACACGTTTCTCTTCAGTGATCAGTTTGTTAGCACAGTTTTCTGGAAATCTGCAATTAGATACTTCATAGCGCCATGAACATTACAGTGACAAAGGAAATATCCACAGATGAAAACTAGAAAGAAGCTTTCTTAGAAACTTCTTGGTGATGTGTGAATTCATCTCACAGAGTTACACTTATGTTTCGTGGAGCAGTCCATTAACACTGTCTTTGGGAACTGAGAAGGGCTTCTTTGGATCACATTGAGGCCTACGCTGATAAAGGAAATTTCATCCGTTCAAAACGTGAAAGAAGCTTTCTGAGAAACTTCTTTCTGATCTGTGAGTTCATCTCACAGAGTTACAACCTCTGCCTCAAGAAGCAGTTTGCTAACACTCTTTTCGTGGAATCTGCAAAGTGATATTTGGGAGCCTATTGGCCCATGGTGATAAAGGAATTATCCTCACATAATAACTAAAGAGAAGCTTTCTGAGAAACTGCATTGCCATGTGTGAATGCAACTCACAGAGTTACACGTTTCTCTTCAGTGATCAGTTTGTTAGCACAGTTTTCTGGAAATCTGCAATTAGATACTTCATAGCGCCATGAACATTACAGTGACAAAGGAAATATCCACAGATGAAAACTAGAAAGAAGCTTTCTTAGAAACTTCTTGGTGATGTGTGAATTCATCTCACAGAGTTACACTTATGTTTCGTGGAGCAGTCCATTAACACTGTCTTTGGGGAAACTGAGAAGGGCTTCTTTGGATCACATTGAGGCCTACGCTGATAAAGGAAATTTCATCCGTTCAAAACGTGAAAGAAGCTTTCTGAGAAACTTCTTTCTGATCTGTGAGTTCATCTCACAGAGTTACAACCTCTGCCTCAAGAAGCAGTTTGCTAACACTCTTTTCGTGGAATCTGCAAAGTGATATTTGGGAGCCTATTGGGGCCCATGGTGATAAGGAATTATCCTCACATAATAACTAAAGAGAAGCTTTCTGAGAAACTGCATTGCCATGTGTGAATGCAACTCACAGAGTTACACGTTTCTCTTCAGTGATCAGTTTGTTAGCACAGTTTTCTGGAAATCTGCAATTAGATACTTCATAGCGCCATGAACATTACAGTGACAAAGGAAATATCCACAGATGAAAACTAGAAAGAAGCTTTCTTAGAAACTTCTTGGTGATGTGTGAATTCATCTCACAGAGTTACACTTATGTTTCGTGGAGCAGTCCATTAACACTGTCTTTGAGGAATCTGAGAAGGGCTTCTTTGGATCACATTGAGGCCTACGCTGATAAAGGAAATTTCATCCGTTCAAAACGTGAAAGAAGCTTTCTGAGAAACTTCTTTCTGATCTGTGAGTTCATCTCACAGAGTTACAACCTCTGCCTCAAGAAGCAGTTTGCTAACACTCTTTTCGTGGAATCTGCAAAGTGATATTTGGGAGCCTATTGGGGCCCATGGTGATAAAGGAATTCCTCACATAATAACTAAAGAGAAGCTTTCTGAGAAACTGCATTGCCATGTGTGAATGCAACTCACAGAGTTACACGTTTCTCTTCAGTGATCAGTTTGTTAGCACAGTTTTCTGGAAATCTGCAATTAGATACTTCATAGCGCCATGAACATTACAGTGACAAAGGAAATATCCACAGATGAAAACTAGAAAGAAGCTTTCTTAGAAACTTCTTGGTGATGTGTGAATTCATCTCACAGAGTTACACTTATGTTTCGTGGAGCAGTCCATTAACACTGTCTTTGAGGAATCTGAGAAGGGCTTCTTTGGATCACATTGAGGCCTACGCTGATAAAGGAAATTTCATCCGTTCAAAACGTGAAAGAAGCTTTCTGAGAAACTTCTTTCTGATCTGTGAGTTCATCTCACAGAGTTACAACCTCTGCCTCAAGAAGCAGTTTGCTAACACTCTTTTCGTGGAATCTGCAAAGTGATATTTGGGAGCCTATTGGGCCCATGGTGATAAAGGAATTATCCTCACATAATAACTAAAGAAAGCTTTCTGAGAAACTGCATTGCCATGTGTGAATGCAACTCACAGAGTTACACGTTTCTCTTCAGTGATCAGTTTGTTAGCACAGTTTTCTGGAAATCTGCAATTAGATACTTCATAGCGCCATGAACATTACAGTGACAAAGGAAATATCCACAGATGAAAACTAGAAAGAAGCTTTCTTAGAAACTTCTTGGTGATGTGTGAATTCATCTCACAGAGTTACACTTATGTTTCGTGGAGCAGTCCATTAACACTGTCTTTGAGGAATCTGAGAAGGGCTTCTTTGGATCACATTGAGGCCTACGCTGATAAAGGAAATTTCATCCGTTCAAAACGTGAAAGAAGCTTTCTGAGAAACTTCTTTCTGATCTGTGAGTTCATCTCACAGAGTTACAACCTCTGCCTCAAGAAGCAGTTTGCTAACACTCTTTTCGTGGAATCTGCAAAGTGATATTTGGGAGCCTATTGGGGCCCATGGTGATAAGGAATATCCTCACATAATAACTAAAGAGAAGCTTTCTGAGAAACTGCATTGCCATTGTGAATGCAACTCACAGAGTTACACGTTTCTCTTCAGTGATCAGTTTGTTAGCACAGTTTTTTGGAAATCTGCAATTAGATACTTCATAGCGCCATGAACATTACAGTGACAAAGGAAATATCCACAGATGAAAACTAGAAAGAAGCTTTCTTAGAAACTTCTTTGATGTGTGAATTCATCTCACAGAGTTACACTTATGTTTCGTGGAGCAGTCCATTAACACTGTCTTTGAGGAATCTGAGAAGGGCTTCTTTGGATCACATTGAGGCCTACTGATAAAGGAAATTTCATCCGTTCAAAACGTGAAAGAAGCTTTCTGAGAAACTTCTTCTGATCTGTGAGTTCATCTCACAGAGTTACAACCTCTGCCTCAAGAAGCAGTTTGCTAACACTCTTTTCGTGGAATCTGCAAAGTGATATTTGGGAGCCTATTGGGGCCCATGGTGATGAAGGAATTCCTCACATAATAACTAAAGAGAAGCTTCTGAGAAACTGCATTGCCATGTGTGAATGCAACTCACAGAGTTACACGTTTCTCTTCAGTGATCAGTTTGTTAGCACAGTTTTCTGGAAATCTGCAATTAGATACTTCATAGCGCCATGAACATTACAGTGACAAAGGAAATATCCAGAGATGAAAACTAGAAAGAAGCTTTCTTAGAAACTTCTTGGTGATGTGTGAATTCATCTCACAGAGTTACACTTATGTTTCGTGGAGCAGTCCATTAACACTGTCTTTGAGGAATCTGAGAAGGGCTTCTTTGGATCACATTGAGGCCTACGCTGATAAAGGAAATTTCATCCGTTCAAAACGTGAAAGAAGCTTTCTGAGAAACTTCTTTCTGATCTGTGAGTTCATCTCACAGAGTTACAACCTCTGCCTCAAGAAGCAGTTTGCTAACACTCTTTTCGTGGAATCTGCAAAGTGATATTTGGGAGCCTATTGGGGCCCATGGTGATAAAAGAAATATCCTCACATAATAACTAAAGAGAAGCTTTCTGAGAAACTGCATTGCCATGTGTGAATGCAACTCACAGAGTTACACGTTTCTCTTCAGTGATCAGTTTGTTAGCACAGTTTTCTGGAAATCTGCAATTAGATACTTCATAGCGCCATGAACATTACAGTGACAAAGGAAATATCCACAGATGAAAACTAGAAAGAAGCTTTCTTAGAAACTTCTTGGTGATGTGTGAATTCATCTCACAGAGTTACACTTATGTTTCGTGGAGCAGTCCATTAACACTGTCTTTGAGGAATCTGAGAAGGGCTTCTTTGGATCACATTGAGGCCTACGCTGATAAAGGAAATTTCATCCGTTCAAAACGTGAAAGAAGCTTTCTGAGAAACTTCTTTCTGATCTGTGAGTTCATCTCACAGAGTTACAACCTCTGCCTCAAGAAGCAGTTTGCTAACACTCTTTTCGTGGAATCTGCAAAGTGATATTTGGGAGCCTATTGGGGCCCATGGTGATAAAGGAATTATCCTCACATAATAACTAAAGAGAAGCTTTCTGAGAAACTGCATTGCCATGTGTGAATGCAACTCACAGAGTTACACGTTTCTCTTCAGTGATCAGTTTGTTAGCACAGTTTTCTGGAAATCTGCAATTAGATACTTCATAGCGCCATGAACATTACAGTGACAAAGGAAATATTCCCAGATGAAAACTAGAAAGAAGCTTTCTAGAAACTTCTTGGTGATGTGTGAATTCATCTCACAGAGTTACACTTATGTTTCGTGGAGCAGTCCATTAACACTGTCTTTGAGGGAATCTGAGAAGGGCTTCTTTGGATCACATTGAGGCCTACGCTGATAAAGGAAATTTCATCCGTTCAAAACGTGAAAGAAGCTTTCTGAGAAACTTCTTTCTGATCTGTGAGTTCATCTCACAGAGTTACAACCTCTGCCTCAAGAAGCAGTTTGCTAACACTCTTTTCGTGGAATCTGCAAAGTGATATTTGGGAGCCTATTGGGGCCCATGGTGATAAAGGAATTATCCTCACATAATAACTAAAGAGAAGCTTTCTGAGAAACTGCATTGCCATGTGTGAATGCAACTCACAGAGTTACACGTTTCTCTTCAGTGATCAGTTTGTTAGCACAGTTTTCTGGAAATCTGCAATTAGATACTTCATAGCGCCATGAACATTACAGTGACAAAGGAAATATCCACAGATGAAAACTAGAAAGAAGCTTTCTTAGAAACTTCTTGGTGATGTGTGAATTCATCTCACAGAGTTACACTTATGTTTCGTGGAGCAGTCCATTAACACTGTCTTTGAGGAATCTGAGAAGGGCTTCTTTGGATCACATTGAGGCCTACGCTGATAAAGGAAATTTCATCCGTTTCAAAACGTGAAAGAAGCTTTCTGAGAAACTTCTTTCTGATCTGTGAGTTCATCTCACAGAGTTACAACCTCTGCCTCAAGAAGCAGTTTGCTAACACTCTTTTCGTGGAATCTGCAAAGTGATATTTGGGAGCCTATTGGGGCCCATGGTGATAAAGGAATATCCTCACATAATAACTAAAGAGAAGCTTTCTGAGAAACTGCATTGCCATGTGTGAATGCAACTCACAGAGTTACACGTTTCTCTTCAGTGATCAGTTTGTTAGCACAGTTTTCTGGAAATCTGCAATTAGATACTTCATAGCGCCATGAACATTACAGTGACAAAGGAAATATCCACAGATGAAAACTAGAAAGAAGCTTTCTTAGAAACTTCTTGGTGATGTGTGAATTCATCTCACAGAGTTACACTTATGTTTCGTGGAGCAGTCCATTAACACTGTCTTTGGGGAATCTGAGAAGGGCTTCTTTGGATCACATTGAGGCCTACGCTGATAAAGGAAATTTCATCCGTTCAAAACGTGAAAGAAGCTTTCTGAGAAACTTCTTTCTGATCTGTGAGTTCATCTCACAGAGTTACAACCTCTGCCTCAAGAAGCAGTTTGCTAACACTCTTTTCGTGGAATCTGCAAGTGAATTTGGTATTTTGGAGGCCTATTGGGGCCATGGTGGTAAAGGAATTATCCTCACATAATAACTAAAGAGAAGCTTTCTGAGAAACTGCATTGCCATGTGTGAATGCAACTCACAGAGTTACACGTTTCTCTTCAGTGATCAGTTTGTTAGCACAGTTTTCTGGAAATCTGCAATTAGATACTTCATAGCGCCATGAACATTACAGTGACAAAGGAAATATCCACAGATGAAAACTAGAAAGAAGCTTTCTTAGAACTTCTTGGTGATGTGTGAATTCATCTCACAGAGTTACACTTATGTTTCGTGGAGCAGTCCATTAACACTGTCTTTGAGGAATCTGAGAAGGGCTTCTTTGGATCACATTGAGGCCTACGCTGATAAAGGAAATTTCATCCGTTCAAAACGTGAAAGAAGCTTTCTGAGAAACTTCTTTCTGATCTGTGAGTTCATCTCACAGAGTTACAACCTCTGCCTCAAGAAGCAGTTTGCTAACACTCTTTTCGTGGAATCTGCAAAGTGATATTTGGGAGCTATTGGGGCCCATGGTGATAAAGGAATTATCCTCAATAATAAGTAAGAGAAGCTTCCTGAGAAACTGCATTGCCATGTGTGAATGCAACTCAGAGTTACACGTTTCTCTTCAGTGATCAGTTTGTTAGCACAGTTTTCTGGAAATCTGCATTAGATACTTCATACGCCATGAATATTACAGTGACAAAGGAAATATCCACAGATGAAAACTAGAAAGAAGCTTTCTTAGAAACTTCTTGGTGATGTGTGAATTCATCTCACAGAGTTACACTTATGTTTCGTGGAGCAGTCCATTAACACTGTCTTTGAGGAATCTGAGAAGGGCTTCTTTGGATCACATTGAGGCCTACGCTGATAAAGGAATTTCATCCGTTCAAAACGTGAAAGAAGCTTTCTGAGAAACTTCTTTCTGATCTGTGAGTTCATCTCACAGAGTTACAACCTCTGCCTCAAGAAGCAGTTTGCTAACACTCTTTTCGTGGAATCTGCAAAGTGATATTTGGGAGCCTATTGGGGCCCATGGTGATAAAGGAATTATCCTCACATAATAACTAAAGAGAAGCTTTCTGAGAAACTGCATTACCATGTGTGAATGCAACTCCCAGAGTTACACGTTTCTCTTCAGTGATCAGTTTGTTAGCACAGTTTTCTGGAAATCTGCAATTAGATACTTCATAGCGCCATGAACATTACAGTGACAAAGGAAGTATCCACAGATGAAAACAAGAAGGAAGCTTTCTTAGAAACTTCTTGGTGATGTGTGAATTCATCTCACAGAGTTACACTTATGTTTCGTGGAGCAGTCCATTAACACTGTTTTTGGGGAATCTGAGAAGGGCATCTTTGGATCACATTGTGAGCTACGCTGATAAAGGAAATTTCATCCGTTCAAAACGTGAAAGAAACTTTCTGAGAAACTTCTTTCTGATCTGTGAGTTCATCTCACAGAGTTACAACCTCTGCCTCAAGAAGCAGTTTGCTAACACTCTTTTCGTGGAATCTGCAAAGTGATATTTGGGAGCCTATTGGGGCCCATGGTGATAAAGGAATTATCCTCACATAATAACTAAAGAGAAGCTTTCTGAGAAACTGCATTGCCATGTGTGAATGCAACTCACAGAGTTACACGTTTCTCTTCAGTGATCAGTTTGTTAGCACAGTTTTCTGGAAATCTGCAATTAGATACTTCATAGCGCCATGAACATTACAGTGACAAAGGAAATATCCAGAGATGAAAACTAGAAAGAAGCTTTCTTAGAAACTTCTTGGTGATGTGTGAATTCATCTCACAGAGTTACACTTATGTTTCGTGGAGCAGTCCATTAACACTGTCTTTGAGGAATCTGAGAAGGGCTTCTTTGGATCACTTTGAGGCCTACGCTGATAAAGGAAATTTCATCCGTTCAAAACGTGAAAGAAGCTTTCTGAGAAACTTCTTTCTGATCTGTGAGTTCATCTCACAGAGTTACAACCTCTGCCTCAAGAAGCAGTTGCTAACACTCTTTTCGTGGAAACTGCAAAGTGATATTTGGGAGCCTACTGGGGCCCATGGTGATAAAGGAATTATCCTCACAATAATAAGAGAAGCTTTCTGAGAAACTGCATTGCCATGTGTGAATGCAACTCACAGAGTTACACGTTTCTCTTCAGTGATCAGTTTGTTAGCACAGTTTTCTGGAAATCTGCAATTAGATACTTCATAGCGCCATGAACATTACAGTGACAAAGGAAGTATCCACAGATGAAAACAAGAAGGAAGCTTTCTTAGAAACTTCTTGGTGATGTGTGAATTCATCTCACAGAGTTACACTTATGTTTCGTGGAGCAGTCCATTTACACTGTCTTTCAGGAATCTGAGAAGGGCTTCTTTGGATCACATTGAGGCCTACGCTGATAAAGGAAATTTCATCCGTTCAAAACGTGAAAGAAGCTTTCTGAGAAACTTCTTTCTGATCTGTGAGTTCATCTCACAGAGTTACAACCTCTGCCTCAAGAAGCAGTTTGCTAACACTCTTTTCATGGAATCTGCAAAGTGATATTTGGGAGCCTATTGGGGCCCATGGTGATAAAGGAATTATCCTCACATAATAACTAAAGAGAAGCTTTCTGAGAGACTGCATTGCCATGTGTGAATGCAACTCACAGAGTTACACGTTTCTCTTCAGTGATCAGTTTGTTAGCACAGTTTTCTGGAAATCTGCAATTAGATACTTCAAAGCGCCATGAACATTACAGTGACAAAGGAAGTATCCACAGATGAAAACAAGAAGGAAGCTTTCTTAGAAACTTCTTGGTGATGTGTGAATTCATCTCACAGAGTTACACTTATGTTTCGTGGAGCAGTCCATTTACACTGTCTTTCAGGAATCTGAGAAGGGCTTCTTTGGATCACATTGAGGCCTACGCTGATAAAGGAAATTTCATCCGTTCAAAACGTGAAAGAAGCTTTCTGAGAAACTTCTTTCTGATCTGTGAGTTCATCTCACAGAGTTACAACCTCTGCCTCAAGAAGCAGTTTGCTAACACTCTTTTCGTGGAATCTGCAAAGTGATATTTGGGAGCCTATTGGGGCCCATGGTGATAAAGGAATTATCCTCACATAATAACTAAAGAGAAGCTTTCTGAGAAACTGCATTGCCATGTGTGAATGCAACTCACAGAGTTACACGTTTCTCTTCAGTGATCAGTTTGTTAGCACAGTTTTCTGGAAATCTGCAATTAGATACTTCATAGCGCCATGAACATTACAGTGACAAAGGAAATATCCACAGATGAAAACTAGAAAGAAGCTTTCTTAGAAACTTCTTGGTGATGTGTGAATTCATCTCACAGAGTTACACTTATGTTTCGTGGAGCAGTCCATTAACACTGTCTTTGAGGAATCTGAGAAGGGCTTCTTTGGATCACATTGAGGCCTACGCTGATAAAGGAAATTTCATCCGTTCAAAACGTGAAAGAAGCTTTCTGAGAAACTTCTTTCTGATCTGTGAGTTCATCTCACAGAGTTACAACCTCTGCCTCAAGAAGCAGTTTGCTAACACTCTTTTCGTGGAATCTGCAAAGTGATATTTGGGAGCCTATTGGGGCCCATGGTGATAAAGGAATTATCCTCACATAAAAACTAAAGAGAAGCTTTCTGAGAAACTGCATTGCCATGTGTGAATGCAACTCACAGAGTTACACGTTTCTCTTCAGTGATCAGTTTGTTAGCACAGTTTTCTGGAAATCTGCAATTAGATACTTCATAGCGCCATGAACATTACAGTGACAAAGGAAATATTCACAGATGAAAACAAGAAAGAAGCTTTCTTAGAAACTTCTTGGTGATGTGTGAATTCATCTCACAGAGTTACACTAATTTTTCGTGGAGCAGTCCATTTACACTGTCTTTCAGGAATCTGAGAAGGGCATCTTTGGATCACGTTGAGGCCTACGCTGATAAAGGAATTTTCATCCGTTCAAAACGTGAAAGAAGCTTTCTGAGAAACTTCTTCTGATCTGTGAGTTTATCTCACAGAGTTACAACCTCTGCCTCAAGAAGCAGTTTGCTAACACTCTTTTCGTGGAATCTGCAAAGTGATATTTGGGAGCCTATTGGGGCCCATGGTGATAAAGGAATTATCCTCACATAATAACTAAAGAGAAGCTTTCTGAGAAACTGCATTGCCATTTGTGAATGCAACTCACAGAGTTACACGTTTCTCTTCAGTGATCAGTTTGTTAGCACAGTTTTCTGGAAATCTGCAGTTAGATACTTCATAGCGCCGTGAACATTACAGTGACAAAGGAAATATCCACAGATGAAAACTAGAAAGAAGCTTTCTTAGAAACTTCCTGGTGATGTGTGAATTCATCTCACAGAGTTACACTTATGTTTCGTGGAGCAGTCCATTAACACTGTCTTTGGGGAATCTGAGAAGGGCATCTTTGGATCACATTGAGGCCTACGCTGATAAAGGAA
>NC_044563.1:98229482-98242636 GCF_007565055.1 Rhinopithecus roxellana | reverse complement strand
ACTTCTTTCTGATCTGTGAGTTCATCTCACAGAGTTACAACCTCTGCCTCAAGAAGCAGTTTGCTAACACTCTTTCGTGGAATCTGCAAAGTGATATTGGGAGCCTATTGGGGCCCATGGTGATAAAGGAAATATCCTCACATATAACTAAAGAGAAGCTTTGACGAAACTGCATTGCCAAGTGTGAATGCAACCCACAGAGTTACACGTTCTCTTCAGTGATCAGTTTGTTAGCACCAGTTTTCTGGAAATCTGCAATTAGATACTTCATAGCGCAATGAACATTACAGTGACAAAGGAAATATCCGAGATGAAAACTAGAAAGAAGCTTTCTTTAGAAACTTCTTGGTGATGTGTGAATTCATCTCACAGAGTTACACTTATGTTTCGTTGGAGCAGTCCATTAACACTGTCTTGAGGAAACTGTGAAGTTCTTTTTGGATCACATTGAGGCTACGTGATAAAGGAAATTCATCCGTTCAAAACGTGAAGAAGCTTTCTGAGAAACTTCTTTCTGATCTGTGAGTTCATTCACAGAGTTACAACCTCTGCCTCAAGAAGCAGTTGCTAACACTCTTTTCGTGGACTCGCAAAGTGATATTTGGGAGCCTATTGGGGCCCGGTGATAAAGGAAATATCCTCACATAATAACTAAGAAAGCTTTGAGAAACTGCATTGCCATGTGTGAATGCAACTCACAGAGTTACACGTTTCTCTTCAGTGATCAGTTTGTTAGCACGTGTTTCTGGAAATCTGCAATTAGATACTCATAGCGCAATGAACATAACAGTGACAAAGGAAATATCCACAGATGAAAACTAGAAAAGACTTCTAGAACTTCTTGTGATGTGTGAATTCATCTCACAGAGTTACACTTATGTTTCGTGGAGCAGTCCATAACACGTATTTGAGGAATTGAGAAGGGCTTCTTTGGATCACATTGAGGCCTACGCTGTAAAGGAAATTTCATCCGTTCAAACACGTGAAAGAAGCTTTCTGAGAATACTTTCTGATCTGTGAGTTCATCTCACAGGTTACAACCTCTGCCTCAAGAGCAGTTGCTAACACTCTTTCGTGGAAGAATCTGCAAAGTGATATTGGGAGCCTATTGGGGCCCATGGTAATAAAGGAAATATCCTCACATAATAACTAAAGAGAAGCTTTCTGAGAAAGAAACTGCATTGCCATGTGTGAATGCACTCACAGACTTACGCCAGTTGTTCTTTGGAGCCGTTTCTTTGGACTGTTTCCGTGGATTCTGAGAGTGATATTTCAGATAGCTTGAAGAGAAGGAGAAAAGGAAATATCCTTCAAGAGAAAGCGGAACCAAGCTTTGTGAGAAATGCTTTGTGATATGTGAATTCATTTCACAGTGTTTCTATCACCCGTTTCTCGGGGTTTCCTAGCACTCATTTTGAGGAATCTCAGATGTGATGTCTTGGATATCGTTGAATCGCATGCTGAATAAGGAACATCCTCAGAGAAACCTGCAGAGAAGGCGTTCTTCAAAAACTTTTGTTGTGGGTGAATTCAGCCCACAGATGTCCATCATTGTTTCCACTGAGAAAACTAGCTAGCAGATTTCGCAGAATCTGCAATAGGACACACGGTGGCGCTCCAAGACCACAAAAACCTCGTCTTACTAAAGAAAGAAGATTTCTGAGAAACGCTATGTGATTGTGAATTCAACTCACTAAGTTGCAGCGGTATTTCGTGGGGTCCGTGGGCCTAGGCCTATTTGTGTGGAATCTGAGAACAGATATTCCCGATCCCTTTGAAAACATGGGGCCAATGGAAACATCTTCCAATAAAAAGGAGAAAGAAGCTTTCTGAGAAACTTCTTTTGATCTGTGGTTCATCTCACAGAGTTACAAACCTCTGCCTCAAGAAGCAGTTTGCTAACACTCTTTCGTGGAATCTGCAAAGTGATATTGGGAGCCTATTGGGGCCCATGGTAGATAAAGGAAATATCCTCACATAATAACTAAAGAGAAGCTTTCTGAGAAACTGCATTGCCAAGTGTGAATGCAACTCACAGAGTTACACGTTTCTCTTCAGTGATCAGTTTGTTAGCACAGTTTTCTGGAAATCTGCAATTAGATACTTCATAGCGCAATGAACATTACAGTGACAAAGGAAATATCCACAGATGAAAATAAGAAAGAAGCTTTCTTAGAAACTTCTTGGTGATGTGTGAATTCATCTCACAGAGTTACACTTATGTTTCGTGGAGCAGTCCATTAACACTGTCTTTGAGGAATCTGAGAAGGGCTTCTTTGGATCAATTGAGGCCTACGCTGATAAAGGAAATTTCATCCGTTCAAAACGTGAAAGAAGCTTTCTGAGAAAACTTCTTTCTGATCTGTGAGTTCATCTCACAGAGTTACAACCTCTGCCTCAAGAAGCAGTTTGCTAAACCTCTTTTCGTGGAATCTGCAAAGTGATATTTGGGAGCCTATTGGGGCCCATGGTGATAAAGGAAATATCCTCACATAATAACTAAAGAGAAGCTTTCTGAGAAACTGCATTGCCAAGTGTGAATGCAACTCACAGAGTTACACGTTTCTCTTCAGTGATCAGTTTGTTAGCACAGTTTTCTGGAAATCTGCAATTAGATACTTCATACCGCAATGAACATTACAGTGACAAAGGAAATATCCACAGATGAAAACTAGAAAGAAGCTTTCTTAGAAACTTCTTGGTGATGTGTGAATTCATCTCACAGAGTTACACTTATGTTTCGTGGAGCAGTCCATTAACACTGTCTTTGAGGAATCTGAGAAGGGCTTCTTTGGATCACATTGAGGCCTACGCTGATAAAGGAAATTTCATCCGTTCAAAACGTGAAAGAAGCTTTCTGAGAAACTTCTTTCTGATCTGTGAGTTCATCTCACAGAGTTACAACCTCTGCCTCAAGAAGCAGTTTGCTAACACTCTTTTCGTGGAATCTGCAAAGTGATATTTGGGAGCCTATTGGGGCCCATGGTGATAAAGGAAATATCCTCACATAATAACTAAAGAGAAGCTTTCTGAGAAACTGCATTGCCAAGTGTGAATGCAACTCACAGAGTTACACGTTTCTCTTCAGTGATCAGTTTGTTAGCACAGTTTTCTGGAAATCTGCAATTAGATACTTCATAGCGCAATGAACATTACAGTGACAAAGGAAATATCCACAGATGAAAACTAGAAAGAAGCTTTCTTAGAAACTTCTTGGTGATGTGTGAATTCATCTCACAGAGTTACACTTATGTTTCGTGGAGCAGTCCATTAACACTGTCTTTGAGGAATCTGAGAAGGGCTTCTTTGGATCACATTGAGGCCTACGCTGATAAAGGAAATTTCATCCGTTCAAAACGTGAAAGAAGCTTTCTGAGAAACTTCTTTCTGATCTGTGAGTTCATCTCACAGAGTTACAACCTCTGCCTCAAGAAGCAGTTTGCTAACACTCTTTTCGTGGAATCTGCAAAGTGATATTTGGGAGCCTATTGGGGCCCATGGTGATAAAGGAAATATCCTCACATAATAACTAAAGAGAAGCTTTCTGAGAAACTGCATTGCCAAGTGTGAATGCAACTCACAGAGTTACACGTTTCTCTTCAGTGATCAGTTTGTTAGCACAGTTTTCTGGAAATCTGCAATTAGATACTTCATAGCGCAATGAACATTACAGTGACAAAGGAAATATCCACAGATGAAAACTAGAAAGAAGCTTTCTTAGAAACTTCTTGGTGATGTGTGAATTCATCTCACAGAGTTACACTTATGTTTCGTGGAGCAGTCCATTAACACTGTCTTTGAGGAATCTGAGAAGGGCTTCTTTGGATCACATTGAGGCCTACGCTGATAAAGGAAATTTCATCCGTTCAAAACGTGAAAGAAGCTTTCTGAGAAACTTCTTTCTGATCTGTGAGTTCATCTCACAGAGTTACAACCTCTGCCTCAAGAAGCAGTTTGCTAACACTCTTTTCGTGGAATCTGCAAAGTGATATTTGGGAGCCTATTGGGGCCCATGGTGATAAAGGAAATATCCTCACATAATAACTAAAGAGAAGCTTTCTGAGAAACTGCATTGCCAAGTGTGAATGCAACTCACAGAGTTACACGTTTCTCTTCAGTGATCAGTTTGTTAGCACAGTTTTCTGGAAATCTGCAATTAGATACTTCATAGCGCAATGAACATTACAGTGACAAAGGAAATATCCACAGATGAAAACTAGAAAGAAGCTTTCTTAGAAACTTCTTGGTGATGTGTGAATTCATCTCACAGAGTTACACTTATGTTTCGTGGAGCAGTCCATTAACACTGTCTTTGAGGAATCTGAGAAGGGCTTCTTTGGATCACATTGAGGCCTACGCTGATAAAGGAAATTTCATCCGTTCAAAACGTGAAAGAAGCTTTCTGAGAAACTTCTTTCTGATCTGTGAGTTCATCTCACAGAGTTACAACCTCTGCCTCAAGAAGCAGTTTGCTAACACTCTTTTCGTGGAATCTGCAAAGTGATATTTGGGAGCCTATTGGGGCCCATGGTGATAAAGGAAATATCCTCACATAATAACTAAAGAGAAGCTTTCTGAGAAACTGCATTGCCAAGTGTGAATGCAACTCACAGAGTTACACGTTTCTCTTCAGTGATCAGTTTGTTAGCACAGTTTTCTGGAAATCTGCAATTAGATACTTCATAGCGCAATGAACATTACAGTGACAAAGGAAATATCCACAGATGAAAACTAGAAAGAAGCTTTCTTAGAAACTTCTTGGTGATGTGTGAATTCATCTCACAGAGTTACACTTATGTTTCGTGGAGCAGTCCATTAACACTGTCTTTGAGGAATCTGAGAAGGGCTTCTTTGGATCACATTGAGGCCTACGCTGATAAAGGAAATTTCATCCGTTCAAAACGTGAAAGAAGCTTTCTGAGAAACTTCTTTCTGATCTGTGAGTTCATCTCACAGAGTTACAACCTCTGCCTCAAGAAGCAGTTTGCTAACACTCTTTTCGTGGAATCTGCAAAGTGATATTTGGGAGCCTATTGGGGCCCATGGTGATAAAGGAAATATCCTCACATAATAACTAAAGAGAAGCTTTCTGAGAAACTGCATTGCCAAGTGTGAATGCAACTCACAGAGTTACACGTTTCTCTTCAGTGATCAGTTTGTTAGCACAGTTTTCTGGAAATCTGCAATTAGATACTTCATAGCGCAATGAACATTACAGTGACAAAGGAAATATCCACAGATGAAAACTAGAAAGAAGCTTTCTTAGAAACTTCTTGGTGATGTGTGAATTCATCTCACAGAGTTACACTTATGTTTCGTGGAGCAGTCCATTAACACTGTCTTTGAGGAATCTGAGAAGGGCTTCTTTGGATCACATTGAGGCCTACGCTGATAAAGGAAATTTCATCCGTTCAAAACGTGAAAGAAGCTTTCTGAGAAACTTCTTTCTGATCTGTGAGTTCATCTCACAGAGTTACAACCTCTGCCTCAAGAAGCAGTTTGCTAACACTCTTTTCGTGGAATCTGCAAAGTGATATTTGGGAGCCTATTGGGGCCCATGGTGATAAAGGAAATATCCTCACATAATAACTAAAGAGAAGCTTTCTGAGAAACTGCATTGCCAAGTGTGAATGCAACTCACAGAGTTACACGTTTCTCTTCAGTGATCAGTTTGTTAGCACAGTTTTCTGGAAATCTGCAATTAGATACTTCATAGCGCAATGAACATTACAGTGACAAAGGAAATATCCACAGATGAAAACTAGAAAGAAGCTTTCTTAGAAACTTCTTGGTGATGTGTGAATTCATCTCACAGAGTTACACTTATGTTTCGTGGAGCAGTCCATTAACACTGTCTTTGAGGAATCTGAGAAGGGCTTCTTTGGATCACATTGAGGCCTACGCTGATAAAGGAAATTTCATCCGTTCAAAACGTGAAAGAAGCTTTCTGAGAAACTTCTTTCTGATCTGTGAGTTCATCTCACAGAGTTACAACCTCTGCCTCAAGAAGCAGTTTGCTAACACTCTTTTCGTGGAATCTGCAAAGTGATATTTGGGAGCCTATTGGGGCCCATGGTGATAAAGGAAATATCCTCACATAATAACTAAAGAGAAGCTTTCTGAGAAACTGCATTGCCAAGTGTGAATGCAACTCACAGAGTTACACGTTTCTCTTCAGTGATCAGTTTGTTAGCACAGTTTTCTGGAAATCTGCAATTAGATACTTCATAGCGCAATGAACATTACAGTGACAAAGGAAATATCCACAGATGAAAACTAGAAAGAAGCTTTCTTAGAAACTTCTTGGTGATGTGTGAATTCATCTCACAGAGTTACACTTATGTTTCGTGGAGCAGTCCATTAACACTGTCTTTGAGGAATCTGAGAAGGGCTTCTTTGGATCACATTGAGGCCTACGCTGATAAAGGAAATTTCATCCGTTCAAAACGTGAAAGAAGCTTTCTGAGAAACTTCTTTCTGATCTGTGAGTTCATCTCACAGAGTTACAACCTCTGCCTCAAGAAGCAGTTTGCTAACACTCTTTTCGTGGAATCTGCAAAGTGATATTTGGGAGCCTATTGGGGCCCATGGTGATAAAGGAAATATCCTCACATAATAACTAAAGAGAAGCTTTCTGAGAAACTGCATTGCCAAGTGTGAATGCAACTCACAGAGTTACACGTTTCTCTTCAGTGATCAGTTTGTTAGCACAGTTTTCTGGAAATCTGCAATTAGATACTTCATAGCGCAATGAACATTACAGTGACAAAGGAAATATCCACAGATGAAAACTAGAAAGAAGCTTTCTTAGAAACTTCTTGGTGATGTGTGAATTCATCTCACAGAGTTACACTTATGTTTCGTGGAGCAGTCCATTAACACTGTCTTTGAGGAATCTGAGAAGGGCTTCTTTGGATCACATTGAGGCCTACGCTGATAAAGGAAATTTCATCCGTTCAAAACGTGAAAGAAGCTTTCTGAGAAACTTCTTTCTGATCTGTGAGTTCATCTCACAGAGTTACAACCTCTGCCTCAAGAAGCAGTTTGCTAACACTCTTTTCGTGGAATCTGCAAAGTGATATTTGGGAGCCTATTGGGGCCCATGGTGATAAAGGAAATATCCTCACATAATAACTAAAGAGAAGCTTTCTGAGAAACTGCATTGCCAAGTGTGAATGCAACTCACAGAGTTACACGTTTCTCTTCAGTGATCAGTTTGTTAGCACAGTTTTCTGGAAATCTGCAATTAGATACTTCATAGCGCAATGAACATTACAGTGACAAAGGAAATATCCACAGATGAAAACTAGAAAGAAGCTTTCTTAGAAACTTCTTGGTGATGTGTGAATTCATCTCACAGAGTTACACTTATGTTTCGTGGAGCAGTCCATTAACACTGTCTTTGAGGAATCTGAGAAGGGCTTCTTTGGATCACATTGAGGCCTACGCTGATAAAGGAAATTTCATCCGTTCAAAACGTGAAAGAAGCTTTCTGAGAAACTTCTTTCTGATCTGTGAGTTCATCTCACAGAGTTACAACCTCTGCCTCAAGAAGCAGTTTGCTAACACTCTTTTCGTGGAATCTGCAAAGTGATATTTGGGAGCCTATTGGGGCCCATGGTGATAAAGGAAATATCCTCACATAATAACTAAAGAGAAGCTTTCTGAGAAACTGCATTGCCAAGTGTGAATGCAACTCACAGAGTTACACGTTTCTCTTCAGTGATCAGTTTGTTAGCACAGTTTTCTGGAAATCTGCAATTAGATACTTCATAGCGCAATGAACATTACAGTGACAAAGGAAATATCCACAGATGAAAACTAGAAAGAAGCTTTCTTAGAAACTTCTTGGTGATGTGTGAATTCATCTCACAGAGTTACACTTATGTTTCGTGGAGCAGTCCATTAACACTGTCTTTGAGGAATCTGAGAAGGGCTTCTTTGGATCACATTGAGGCCTACGCTGATAAAGGAAATTTCATCCGTTCAAAACGTGAAAGAAGCTTTCTGAGAAACTTCTTTCTGATCTGTGAGTTCATCTCACAGAGTTACAACCTCTGCCTCAAGAAGCAGTTTGCTAACACTCTTTTCGTGGAATCTGCAAAGTGATATTTGGGAGCCTATTGGGGCCCATGGTGATAAAGGAAATATCCTCACATAATAACTAAAGAGAAGCTTTCTGAGAAACTGCATTGCCAAGTGTGAATGCAACTCACAGAGTTACACGTTTCTCTTCAGTGATCAGTTTGTTAGCACAGTTTTCTGGAAATCTGCAATTAGATACTTCATAGCGCAATGAACATTACAGTGACAAAGGAAATATCCACAGATGAAAACTAGAAAGAAGCTTTCTTAGAAACTTCTTGGTGATGTGTGAATTCATCTCACAGAGTTACACTTATGTTTCGTGGAGCAGTCCATTAACACTGTCTTTGAGGAATCTGAGAAGGGCTTCTTTGGATCACATTGAGGCCTACGCTGATAAAGGAAATTTCATCCGTTCAAAACGTGAAAGAAGCTTTCTGAGAAACTTCTTTCTGATCTGTGAGTTCATCTCACAGAGTTACAACCTCTGCCTCAAGAAGCAGTTTGCTAACACTCTTTTCGTGGAATCTGCAAAGTGATATTTGGGAGCCTATTGGGGCCCATGGTGATAAAGGAAATATCCTCACATAATAACTAAAGAGAAGCTTTCTGAGAAACTGCATTGCCAAGTGTGAATGCAACTCACAGAGTTACACGTTTCTCTTCAGTGATCAGTTTGTTAGCACAGTTTTCTGGAAATCTGCAATTAGATACTTCATAGCGCAATGAACATTACAGTGACAAAGGAAATATCCACAGATGAAAACTAGAAAGAAGCTTTCTTAGAAACTTCTTGGTGATGTGTGAATTCATCTCACAGAGTTACACTTATGTTTCGTGGAGCAGTCCATTAACACTGTCTTTGAGGAATCTGAGAAGGGCTTCTTTGGATCACATTGAGGCCTACGCTGATAAAGGAAATTTCATCCGTTCAAAACGTGAAAGAAGCTTTCTGAGAAACTTCTTTCTGATCTGTGAGTTCATCTCACAGAGTTACAACCTCTGCCTCAAGAAGCAGTTTGCTAACACTCTTTTCGTGGAATCTGCAAAGTGATATTTGGGAGCCTATTGGGGCCCATGGTGATAAAGGAAATATCCTCACATAATAACTAAAGAGAAGCTTTCTGAGAAACTGCATTGCCAAGTGTGAATGCAACTCACAGAGTTACACGTTTCTCTTCAGTGATCAGTTTGTTAGCACAGTTTTCTGGAAATCTGCAATTAGATACTTCATAGCGCAATGAACATTACAGTGACAAAGGAAATATCCACAGATGAAAACTAGAAAGAAGCTTTCTTAGAAACTTCTTGGTGATGTGTGAATTCATCTCACAGAGTTACACTTATGTTTCGTGGAGCAGTCCATTAACACTGTCTTTGAGGAATCTGAGAAGGGCTTCTTTGGATCACATTGAGGCCTACGCTGATAAAGGAAATTTCATCCGTTCAAAACGTGAAAGAAGCTTTCTGAGAAACTTCTTTCTGATCTGTGAGTTCATCTCACAGAGTTACAACCTCTGCCTCAAGAAGCAGTTTGCTAACACTCTTTTCGTGGAATCTGCAAAGTGATATTTGGGAGCCTATTGGGGCCCATGGTGATAAAGGAAATATCCTCACATAATAACTAAAGAGAAGCTTTCTGAGAAACTGCATTGCCAATGTGTGAATGCAACTCACAGAGTTACACGTTTCTCTTCAGTGATCAGTTTGTTAGCACAGTTTTCTGGAAATCTGCAATTAGATACTTCATAGCGCAATGAACATTACAGTGACAAAGGAAATATCCACAGATGAAAACTAGAAAGAAGCTTTCTTAGAAACTTCTTGGTGATGTGTGAATTCATCTCACAGAGTTACACTTATGTTTCGTGGAGCAGTCCATTAACACTGTCTTTGAGGAATCTGAGAAGGGCTTCTTTGGATCACTATTGAGGCCTACGCTGATAAAGGAAATTTCATCCGTTCAAAACGTGAAAGAAGCTTTCTGAGAAACTTCTTTCTGATCTGTGAGTTCATCTCACAGAGTTACAACCTCTGCCTCAAGAAGCAGTTTGCTAACACTCTTTTCGTGGAATCTGCAAAGTGATATTTGGGAGCCTATTGGGGCCCATGGTGATAAAGGAAATATCCTCACATAATAACTAAAGAGAAGCTTTCTGAGAAACTGCATTGCCAAGTGTGAATGCAACTCACAGAGTTACACGTTTCTCTTCAGTGATCAGTTTGTTAGCACAGTTTTCTGGAAATCTGCAATTAGATACTTCATAGCGCAATGAACATTACAGTGACAAAGGAAATATCCACAGATGAAAACTAGAAAGAAGCTTTCTTAGAAACTTCTTGGTGATGTGTGAATTCATCTCACAGAGTTACACTTATGTTTCGTGGAGCAGTCCATTAACACTGTCTTTGAGGAATCTGAGAAGGGCTTCTTTGGATCACATTGAGGCCTACGCTGATAAAGGAAATTTCATCCGTTCAAACGTGAAAGAAGCTTTCTGAGAAACTTCTTTCTGATCTGTGAGTTCATCTCACAGAGTTACAACCTCTGCCTCAAGAAGCAGTTTGCTAACACTCTTTTCGTGGAATCTGCAAAGTGATATTTGGGAGCCTATTGGGGCCCATGGTGATAAAGGAAATATCCTCACATAATAACTAAAGAGAAGCTTTCTGAGAAACTGCATTGCCAAGTGTGAATGCAACTCACAGAGTTACACGTTTCTCTTCAGTGATCAGTTTGTTAGCACAGTTTTCTGGAAATCTGCAATTAGATACTTCATAGCGCAATGAACATTACAGTGACAAAGGAAATATCCACAGATGAAAACTAGAAAGAAGCTTTCTTAGAAACTTCTTGGTGATGTGTGAATTCATCTCACAGAGTTACACTTATGTTTCGTGGAGCAGTCCATTAACACTGTCTTTGAGGAATCTGAGAAGGGCTTCTTTGGATCACATTGAGGCCTACGCTGATAAAGGAAATTTCATCCGTTCAAAACGTGAAAGAAGCTTTCTGAGAAACTTCTTTCTGATCTGTGAGTTCATCTCACAGAGTTACAACCTCTGCCTCAAGAAGCAGTTTGCTAACACTCTTTTCGTGGAATCTGCAAAGTGATATTTGGGAGCCTATTGGGGCCCATGGTGATAAAGGAAATATCCTCACATAATAACTAAAGAGAAGCTTTCTGAGAAACTGCATTGCCATGTGTGAATGCAACTCACAGAGTTACACGTTTCTCTTCAGTGATCAGTTTGTTAGCACAGTTTTCTGGAAATCTGCAATTAGATACTTCATAGCGCAATGAACATTACAGTGACAAAGGAAATATCCACAGATGAAAACTAGAAAGAAGCTTTCTTAGAAACTTCTTGGTGATGTGTGAATTCATCTCACAGAGTTACACTTATGTTTCGTGGAGCAGTCCATTAACACTGTCTTTGAGGAATCTGAGAAGGGCTTCTTTGGATCACATTGAGGCCTACGCTGATAAAGGAAATTTCATCCGTTCAAAACGTGAAAGAAGCTTTCTGAGAAACTTCTTTCTGATCTGTGAGTTCATCTCACAGAGTTACAACCTCTGCCTCAAGAAGCAGTTTGCTAACACTCTTTTCGTGGAATCTGCAAAGTGATATTTGGGAGCCTATTGGGGCCCATGGTGATAAAGGAAATATCCTCACATAATAACTAAAGAGAAGCTTTCTGAGAAACTGCATTGCCAAGTGTGAATGCAACCCACAGAGTTACACGTTTCTCTTCAGTGATCAGTTTGTTAGCACAGTTTTCTGGAAATCTGCAATTAGATACTTCATAGCGCAATGAACATTACAGTGACAAAGGAAATATCCACAGATGAAAACTAGAAAGAAGCTTTCTTAGAAACTTCTTGGTGATGTGTGAATTCATCTCACAGAGTTACACTTATGTTTCGTGGAGCAGTCCATTAACACTGTCTTTGAGGAATCTGAGAAGGGCTTCTTGGATCACATTGAGGCCTACGCTGATAAAGGAAATTTCATCCGTTCAAAACGTGAAAGAAGCTTTCTGAGAAACTTCTTTCTGATCTGTGAGTTCATCTCACAGAGTTACAACCTCTGCCTCAAGAAGCAGTTTGCTAACACTCTTTTCGTGGAATCTGCAAAGTGATATTTGGGAGCCTATTGGGGCCCATGGTGATAAAGGAAATATCCTCACATAATAACTAAAGAGAAGCTTTCTGAGAAACTGCATTGCCAAGTGTGAATGCAACTCACAGAGTTACACGTTTCTCTTCAGTGATCAGTTGTTAGCACAGTTTTCTGGAAATCTGCAATTAGATACTTCATAGCGCAATGAACATACAGTGACAAAGGAAATATCCACAGATGAAAACTAGAAAGAAGCTTTCTTAGAAACTTCTTGGTGATGTGTGAATTCATCTCACAGAGTTACACTTATGTTTCGTGGAGCAGTCCATTAACACTGTCTTTGAGGAATCTGAGAAGGGCTTCTTTGGATCACATTGAGGCCTACGCTGATAAAGGAAATTTCATCCGTTCAAAACGTGAAAGAAGCTTTCTGAGAACTTCTTTCTGATCTGTGAGTTCATCTCACAGAGTTACAACCTCTGCCTCAAGAAGCAGTTTGCTAACACTCTTTCGTGGAATCTGCAAAGTGATATTTGGGAGCCTATTGGGGCCCATGGTGATAAAGGAAATATCCTCACATAATAACTAAAGAGAAGCTTCTGAGAAACTGCATTGCCAAGTGTGAATGCAACCACAGAGTTACACGTTTCTCTTCAGTGATCAGTTTGTTAGCACAGTTTTCTGGAATCTGCAATTAGATACTTCATAGCGCAATGAACATTACAGTGACAAAGGAAATATCCAGAGATGAAAAATAGAAAGAAGCTTTCTTAGAAACTTCTTGGTGATGTGTGAATTCATCTCACAGTGTTACACTTATGTTTCGTGGAGCAGTCCGTTAACACTGTCTTTGAGGAATCTGAGAAGGGCTTCTTTGGATCACATTGAGGCCTACGCTGATAAAGGAAATTTCATCCGTTCAAACGTGAAAGAAGCTTTCTGAG
>NC_044563.1:98217103-98229382 GCF_007565055.1 Rhinopithecus roxellana | reverse complement strand
TCTTCCTCTCCGCTCTCCCTCTTCTCTCTGCTCTCCCTCTCTCCTCTCTCTGTCTGTCTCCTCCCTCTCTGTCTTCGTCTCTCTTTCTCTGTTCTCTCTGTCTTTCTCTCTTCTCTCCTCTATTTCTCTTTCTCTCCTTCCCTCGTCTCCCTCTTTCTGTCTTCTCTCCTCTGTTCTCTTCTCTCTCCTCTTTCTGTCTTCTCTCTTTCTATCTTCTCTCCTGCCCCCCCCTCGTCTCTCCTCTTCTCTCTTGTCTACAACAATTACATGAAACAAGTATAATTCATTTCACAGATAAGGAAACTGAGGCACAGGGAGGTGAAATAATTTACCCTCGGTCGCTCGGCTAGCAAGTAGAAGAGTAGAAATGCTGGGATTTGAACCAAAGCAGTCTGTCTCCAAAGTCCATGCATTCAACCACTAGACACTACTGCGTCTCTGAGCCAAGTGCCCACGAGCTACGATGTCTATTAAACCTGAAGTGAGATGAGAGCTCAATAAAAGTGTCACACAGGAGTAGAGGCCCCAGGAGGCCAGGGATGCAGCCTCTGGGATATGGGCTCAGTAAGGGAAAAAATACAGCCACTGAGAAACTGAGACAAGAGGTTAAAAAAAAACAAACACAAAACTTGTTACTAAAGAGGATTCATGTAGCAAACAGGAACCAGTTAGGAAGACTTCGGTTTAATGATAATAATGAAAGTAGTAGTAGCCACCATTTATCATGTGCCAGGCATGGCAGCAAGTGTTTTATATCGTTATGTAATCCACATGATCATATGAGTTGAGGATTGTAATCTCCATTTTCTGGGTAAGAAAACTGAGGCACAGAGACACTTCACTACCTACAATCCCATGTCTAGGAGGTAGTGGAGCCAGAACTACAAACCCATGTCCATCTGGCTTCCACTATGCCCTTAGTTCCAAGACTATGGCCCAAGACTACTGGGCCATCACGGCAGAGAATCTAGTCACTGTGCAACAAGCAACAGTTGTAGTGTTGTGGTTAAATAGGTACAAATGCCAGGGATAAGGGAACACAGGGTTTTAGGAATCTGGGAGGCAGCTACTTCATAATCCACAAAGATACTAGTGTCCTGAAGTAATGGTTGATTCAACCAAAGTCTGGGCCACTTGTCTATTGGAAGCTATTTATCTCAACTTTCCACTCAATTTCTTAGGTTCCACTTATCGTAGGTAATTTGATCATTCCAAGAAAACTCACTAAGTAATTTGTTTTAAAGATGAATGGTTTTCTGCATGCCTATTATGAGACCTATTGAATAACAAATTTCCTTTATTTAAAGACATATAAGTCCAATAAATTACCCAATTTATTGATTGGGGACATATGATAAAAGATTCATGTTTCATTTTGACCATAATTGCATTCCTTTCATCCATACAATTTAAGAGACATTTCATGGCTCCTGCTCATTTTTACTCATCCACACTGCATTCCTAGGAGCCCTCGGCCCTCCATTTACTTCCAGCTGGTGCCAAGCCCTTATAGTGGTCATGTTACAGTATATAACTGTTATTGACACATAGCTTAGCTTCACCTCTTTAGGTTGCCAGCTGCATTTTTGTCATATCATATGAGCTGCTACTATCTGCTGTACAATCACAATTGATCAATCTATATGTCAGACTGATAACCAAGAATTAGACCTTTCTCGTTATCAGTGAAAAAAGGAAGATGCTAGGCACAGAAATATCATAGATGAACAAAATCCACAGATAATTTTCTAAAATTGTTAGTAGTAATTAATACACTATCACAAGCTCCATAAAGGCAGGGACTGTCTTTTACTCACTGCTGTGTATCTGGCACTTAGCACAGTGCCTGGTACAGTAGGTGCTCAATTGCTATTAGTCATGAGAATGACCAATGAATGAATGAACCAGTAAGTATATGTTAAATGCCTGTTTAGGTTTAGAATCTTCTTGCTGCTAACTCACATACCTCCCCCGCTCTCTCAAAAGTATATCGTTTTCTCTACTTGAGACCGCTAAACTAAACCAAATGCAAACAATAGAGGGAAAATCAATGCAACCTACTCTTTTCAGTCAGTGTGTGAATCATGAAAAATTGCATATATTTGAAATACATCTTGGAACTAACACTTTCAAAGAGAGGTCTTCTGTGGCTTACAATGAGTTTTCCAGGAACTTCTCCCATAAAATATGCTTCAGTTAGAAACTTTAGTCAAACCTCAAGGTCAATTTAAACAATTCATTTGTGCTTTTTTTTTCTCTTTCTCATGAACAATGTGATCATGGTAGTTAGGACTCTTCCAACATATAATACATCATTTAAAGTTTAAATTTAGAATTATGATCATCCAGCTGTAGTTCTAAAGCATGTTTCCATTAGAGACTGTGAATCGTCTACTGCTTTCATCACACTAACAGGTTTTATTCATTTACTTTTATCAATGCCAGCATTCTGGGAGACCAAGGCAGGCAGATCACTTGGGGCCAGGAGTTCAAGACCAGCCTGGTCAACATGGCAAAACCCCGTCTCTACTAAAAATACAAAAATTAGCAGGTGGGGTGATGCACGCTTCTAGTCCCAGCTACTCGGGAGGCTGAAGAATGAGAATCACTTGAACCCGGGAGGTGGGGGTTGCAGCGACCCAAGATTGTGCCACTTCACTCCAGCCTGGGTGACAGAGCAAGACTGTGTCTCAAACAAACAAACAAATGGTAATGGTTGATGACAAAAAACCTTTTATAGTTTCCTTCTTATTCTGTGCCATAAAACAAGCCAGGAAAAAAAAAAAAGTCGTTGTCTGGTCTGGTGCTAAGCTTGAATGTGCCTACAAATCACATGGTATCTCAATAAAATTCAGACCTGATGCCGTAGGTCTGGGGTAGGGTCTGAGATTCTGCATTTCCAACCAGCTCCCAGGTGATGCTGATGCTCCTTGTCTGGAAACTATGCTTCAGTCGTGAGAGTTTGGAAGACTGAGTAGTGGCTTTTCCGGTTACTGGGATGACGTGGGTATGGCTCTTACATTCTGCTCAACCAAATGGGAACGTTAAGTCAAATTTAGATTAAAATGGGTGAGATTAAAGAGCATCTCCCCAAAGTAAAACACTTATTTTTTCACTTTTTCTTTTAACTCTAGGATAAGATGAATTAGATTTTCCATTAAGGAGGAACCTCTTTCTGCTGATGTCTGAGGAATGGAGAAGAAACTCAAGCTTGTTTCAGGATTTAAGATGTGTGCAAAAAATATGATAGCCTGTAGTTACTAGTATTGGTACTAATGCCTATCTGTAAACTAATCCAAAGTAATGAAAGACTATTGGTAAAGTTCACTAAGTACCTGGAAACAATAAAGGAAAATATTATACTTATTTTTATTTGTCACAGTTAGAATTCATTTGGCTTCTAATTCAGCTTATTTATTAAATATGTGAAATCATGATGAAACACAGACACGTTTACCGAGTATTTACTTCAAGGCAAACATTATAAGCCTTAACCCTTTACTACAGCGTAATGTGTTAGCCCATTTTTTAAAAACAGAACTAAATCAGATACAGATAATGGTGAGTAAATGAATGACAGAAGAAAAGTCTGCGACTCAGAGACAAACATTTTTATGCTAACCTTGATAGAGCTAATCATTTCTCTAGAACTTGTTCACCTAAATAGTAAGGAGCCAGGAAATTTATGGTAAGATCGAAAAAAAAGGGAAAGTATTTAGGCCAGGCACGGTGGTTCACACCTGTAATCCCAGCACTTTGGAATGCCAAGGCAGGCGATCACTTGAGATCAAGAGTTCAAGACCAGCCTGGCCAAAATGGTGATGAAACCCTATCTCTACTAAAAATACAAAACTTAGCCAGGCATGGTGGCACACTCTTGTAATCCCAGGCTACTTGGTAGGCTGAGGCAGGAGAATCGCTTGAACCCAGCAGGTGGAGGTTGTAGTGAGCCAAGATCATACCACTGCACTCCAGCTGAGTGAAAGAGTGAGACTCTGTCTCAAAAAAGAAAAAAAAAAAGTATTTAAATAATACTGCCAAGTTAAAAGAAGAAAAAACTCCTTCCCTTTCCACCATTTGTTGAAGTCATATTGGAAAATGAAGATATGTAACGGAAAAAAAAAATTCATCTGTAATTCTATTTCCAGAAACAAACTATTGAATTACATAATATTGAACCATTCATTAAACTATCATGTTAAATAATTACATAAATTATTTATATATTTGTTTGTAAACTTATTTATTACTCTTTTTTTTAATATTTGGGTTTTTTTGATTTTTCATTTTATACATAACTGATTACCAGTTGATTTGTTTACACTCCCAGCCCCTACCCCTTAACACTGCTGTGATTTGTTTACACTCCCAGCCCCTACCCCTTACAAAGTTATTTTTTTTCTAGTATTCTGGTTATACACTTTTCATTCTCCTTCCTCTCTAGGCTCAGCTCATAAAACTTCCTTCAGTTCCCTGTTCCCAAGTTCATAATTGTTTCTAATGTAACAAATCTAGTCAACAAATGTGTTGACTATGTCCCTTCCCTACTTAAAAATATTTACACTGTGAAACAGTCAGTAATCTTGAGTCAAGATCCAAACCTTTCCAGATTTAATATAAAAATTTCCATTTAGTTACTGCCTGCTAGATGAGATCCTACATGTAAGCCAATTCCAGCCACTTGTTATGGAACTTTTTCATCACTGGCTACTTCAAACCAGTGTTGCAGGGCAATGCCTAAAACTGAGGGATTACATCTGAAATTGGTCAAGAAATATAACACCCAAAACTGCTAGAGTTAGGGCAAAGCATTTACTATTTGTAGAAATCTAAAATCTTAAGCTTCTAAAAGTTCTTACCCCCAACCTCATTGCGTGTATGTTAGGATGTCACACAGAAAGTGCAATGGGTGAGGGACTTTTGTTAATCCATTGGAAATGATATCCTGTTCTTACTTGAGTTCCCAGTATGACTTTATAAACATGCTCAGGGTTTCCTTTCTCACTTCTACTATATTCCTGCCAATAAACAAGCTCCCTGTCATTTATTTTCCGATTTGCTGCCTGGGCTGGGTGCTCTGAATTGGTCTCTCCTTTTCTGACCATCCTCTAATACTACTTAGAGTTGTTCTCATGGCACTGTTTCCGTGTTAAAGTTTCATTCTTATTCCACTCTGGGGACCTGTTTCCTTTTGTAGTTGAATTCTGTTCTTCATTGCCCCACTGCATATTTTCCCAACTGGATTCACATACAGGAATTATTTATAATAGTGAATAACTGAAACCACCTAAAATGCCTAAAATAGGAGATGATTTTTTAAAGTTATTATCTAATATGATGCAATTGTTTTGCTTCTTAACTCAATAAGTATTTCTCTTAATAAAGCAGGATTACAAGGAGGTTTCTTTAAAATATAAAAATATACAGCAATCTTAAGCCAACAGTCATTTTCATACTTAATGATGTAATACCCTAGAAACACTCCTACTGTGATCTGGAATAAAACAAAAATGCTGTTTTTCCAAACATGTTTGCAACTTGCTCACTTTCCCTTTTCATTTTATCTGCCTCCTGGCTCCAGGGTCCTTGAGTTTCAGGGCCCTTAGTTTCTATTTCTGTCTCAGTTTCTGTTTCTGTCTTAGGGTCCTCAGTTTCCGTTTCCTCGGAGTTTCCTCAATTTATGCCAGAAACAGTCAGTGCAGATACTGGATAACTTGGTGTCATAAGGGCTTACAGCCTGCTTTTTTTTCTCTTACTTTGTCACCTTGGCTGGAGGACACTGGCGCAATCACGGCTCACTGCAGCCTCAGCTTCTTGGGCTCAAGCGATCCTCCTGCCTCAGTCCTACAGGTAGTTGGGATTACAGGCATGCACCACCATGCCCAGCTAATTTTTGTATTTTTAGTAGAGATGAGGTTTTACCATATCGCACAGGCCGGTCTCAAACTCCTGGGCTCCAGCAATCCAACTGCGTTGGCCTCCCAAAGTGCTGGGATTACAGGCATGAGCCACCATGCCTGACCACAGCCCACTAATTAATTTGGCCAAATAGTCATGGCAAAAGCATCTTTGAAGTACACAGATTAAAGTAGAAAATAAAAAAACAAATTGATTGGGAAAACTATTTTCTTACAGCTGCATCTGTTGGGACAGTTTTTTTTTTAAGACAACTTTTTAATCTTATTTTTAAAGAGCTGTATCCTATGGTTTATCTTATTAACACATCCTCTATCTTACAACTGAAATATTTATAGAGATAGAAATTATAAAATGAAGAGGTTTTTGGTTTTAATAAAAGTGCTATCATATTATATACATTTTTATAGCCCTCGTTTTTTCACTTAGCCATACATTATGATCATTTTCCTATGTAAAATATTTGTCTAAATTACGATTTTATAGGTTATATGTCATGATATGGCTATACCAAAATTTACTTAACCTCAGTCTTATTGATTAGCATTCATTTGTATCCAATTTTTCTACACTTGGCATTTTAACGAGTATTTCCACCTCCTCCCATACAACACATACAAAAACCCCTTATGCATTCTTCTAGCCTAGATTTACTCTCTCCCTAATCCTGACAGAATCTGCAAGTTTACACTCTGGAAGGAAGAAATCATAGGACTTTGGATGAAAATAGGGTGATCAATTTTTGTAGTCAACATAGTCCATTTAAGAACTATGCCTCTTTAGTTTCCAGAATGTTTCAGCTCCTATCAAAACACACACATGCACACACATGCACATGCACACACACACACATACAGAGAGAGAGAGAGAGAGAGAGAGAGAGAGAGAGAGAGAGAGAGAGAGACGGGGGATTGGAAGTTAACATGGATGAACCTGGAGAACATTACACTGAATGTAATAAATCAGTTCCAGAAGGACAAATACTGCATGATTCCACTTATATGTGGTATCTACAGCAGTCAAAACATTTGGGAGCAGGAGTAGTTGCCAGGGGCTGGGGTTGGGGACTGCTGGGGAGAATGGGGAATTGCTAGTCAAAAAGCATAAAATTTCAGTTGTGCAAGGTGAATAAGTTCTAGAGATCTGCTGAACATTGTGTCTAGAGAGCAGGGCTTGTGATGGGTGGTTTTCTCTATATGTGCTGTTCGTAACCAAAAAAATCCTGATACAGCTACCTTTAGTTTTATCTGACTTAATTACAGTTCTTGCTTGGAGCACATGTTTGTGGGCTAAATAGCTTCTTTCTAATTTATGATTCCACATCATGCCTCCACAACTAAAGGAGAGAGAGTGGAAAAGATTGGATGGAGGGACTCATGTCTACCTCCTTCCCCGGAAGGAAATTTGCTTCCCTTTAACTTGAATTTTCTTTTCTTTTTTTTACATTCTGAAAAGCCTTGCCTAACAAATGGTAAATGGGGATAAGAAAGTTGCAAAGACAAGTGTCTAATTTTTTACTCTGACAATGACACTTGATCAATACAGAAGTCATAAAGGATGAATTGATAAAGCAATCAAGGAAATACGATTTCAAAAGGCAACTGGTCAGGGTTACTGAAAGTCTAAACACAATCACAACTTCTGACATCAACCTGTGGACTCAGGTGTGGAATTGCTTTGAAGTTATAATTAAAATGGGTGGGTTGAGTTTGATAGCTAGCATGTCCCACAAGGGCAGATATTTTTTGTTTGTTCAGTTACACCTCATATGCCTGGCACATAATTGGCATTCAATAAATGTTACTGAATGAAGTTATAGCTTTTGCAGATTTGTAAGCCCAAATAAGATCTGACCCTAATGTACCCCTACAAATATCAACATATAACAATTCTCAGTCCTGTATTGCTTGGAAACACTTTGAAAATAGCACTATAAGCCTGCTAATTTACTTTTATATAAAAGTAAATGAAACCTAAATATTGTATATTTTTAAGTAACTCAGCAAATACTGGGGTCATCATGTCAAAATCTCTACTAGCAACCTTCATCAGTATTTCTCAGACTGTGAATCGGGAAATGGGAGAGCTTCAAAGGAGCCAAGGAAGCTAAACAGCTATTCAGTGGTGGAAATGATGACGCGTGGGCTCAGAGAATGGGTGGTCAGAATGCATCTACGTTTTTCATTGAAGGCTTGCCGCTATTTCCCTGCTGCCTTGGATGATCCAGGAAACTAACTGTTTGAACAGTGAGCTTACTCAAGAAAGAGGCTATCCGTTCATGCAGTGCCCGGTGGTGCTGCCAGAACAGTTATTCCTGCAATGCAGTTATGTCTCTCTCTCCTCTCTCTCTCTCTATCTCTGTCTGTCTGTCTCTCTCTCTCTCTGTCCCTCCCTCCCCCAGCCCAAGACCAAAAGTTTATTGACTTGCACTAAACATTACTAAGATTAAATACAGAGCAAACATTTTCTTTGGGGTGGTTAAATTTAATCTTATTATAGCCAGCATTATTAATGTGATTTCATCCTTATACATTGTGCAAGACTTCTGGGCTGTGGTTTATTTGGCCACAGAAAGCATGATCTGGAACCATAAAATTGGCTGTCTGACTTCAGGAATGTTTTCTTCCTTGTAACATAAGCAGCATGCATTTACCCTTTCATTTTCTATACTTGTCAAAAATCTACTGTATGTCCCTAATTTTGTCCACTTCCATCCAACAAGTATTTCTTAATATTACAAGTGCCCCAGGCCCTTTTAGAGGAAGAATTACAGGAAGGAATGTAAGCAGCCCAGTTAGAACCACTGTTCTATGCTAATTGGTTGTTGGTGTGGTCAAAGAATTACCTTACTGTAGGAAAAGACATCATTTCTCTGTTTTCTTCCATGAAGCACATCCTGGGTCTGTGTAAGAAATGAGACCAGAAAAGAGGAGGAAGAGGGTACTCAGATCCCTTCCTCCATCTGAAGAGAGTTGGTCTTACCTCTCTGAGTTAAACTCCAGCTACCTTGAGTTAGGGTGCAGCCATGTAAAAGTACTGAGAACAGGTACCACAGTAAGCCCAGACCACATATATTTGAATTTCTGAAACTGTACAGGATTTGTGCTAACTCATTTGAGGATTCAAGTAGATTTGGGATGGTGGCAAGGAACAGTGTTGGTGAATCTGGATGAGATCTGGAGAGGCCGATGTGATACTTAACCATTTTTACCCTATACTTCGGTACCATAATATTTATCTTAATCATTATTTTATAGTCCAGATTCTTTCATATAAATCTTCATAAGTGCAGGAATTACATTGTTTCATTAGTGCCTCAAGAAATGTAAAATAAATAGTGATGATCATTCATTCATTCATTTATTAATTTATTTAATAAATATGTATTAAATATTTGTCAGGCATGTGCTAGGCATTGCACTGTGTGATGTTAAACATGTTTATCTGAATGTCAAAATAATTTTATTTTGTGTAAACCTTGTATTCTATAATTTTTTCCACATGACTGAAAATAACTCTATTTTAGGAAAGGTAGTTTAACAACGAGAATGTAGGGTAAAATCTTGAAATATTTAGAATATAATGAAATTACAGTCAGCCTCCATATCTGTGTGTTCCATATCCTTGGATCAAAAAAACTTGGATTGAAAACATTCGGGAAAAAAAGGATGGTTCCGTCTGTACTGAACATGTACACACCTTTTTGTTTTTGGTCATTGTTCCTTAACAATAGAGTGTAACAACTATTTACATAGCATTTACATTTTATTAGGTATTATAAAGTAATCTAGAGATTATTTAAAGTACACTGGAGGATTGTGCAGGTTATATACAAATTACTATACCATTTATATAAGGGATATGAGCATCTATAGATTTGATATCCATGGAGCTTTCTTCTACACTACTTTTGCAACCTTGAGTGTCCAAAGACCCTTCTCCATGTCTGATCTCATCTTCATGCTTGCAACTGAACGCCAGTTCTTTCTGTGCAAATGGATATGGAGGGACGACTGCATTTCTGATTTTAACCAAAAATTCACTATGTCCATTTTTCTGAGCATCCACAATTCTTGCATTTCCTATTCTGTCAAGTAAGTGTACAGGAAGAACTTGAGTGCATAAAAAGTACAACACGTTAGTGTAATATAACAAATTGCCATATTGACTGACTATAACAATTTCTTTTAGGGTCTGTACATTTTCACACTTAGATAAAAGAAAAGCACTTATAAATTTGTGTTAGGTTTATTTTTCTTCCTTTTTTTTTGAGACAGAGTCAGGCTGGTGTGCAGTAGCATGATCTTGGCTCACTGCAACCTCCGCCTCCCAGGTTCTAGCGATTCTCATGCCTCAGCCTCCTGACTAGCTGGAACTGCAGGCATGCGCCACCACGTCCAGCTAATTTTTTTTTTTTTTTGTGCTTTTAGTAGAGATGGGTTTTCACCATGTTGGCCAGGCTGGTCTCTAACTCCTGACCTTGTGTGATCTGCCCGCCTCGGCCTCTCAAAGTCCTGGGATTAGAGGTGTGAGCCACCGCTCCCAGCAGTTTTATTTTGCTATAAAGGATTTAGCAGGACAATGAACAATAGATTGTGGATGTCGTTGATTGTACACAATTTTTGATTTTTAACCTACAGTCCATTCCATACTTATCTGTCCAATTATGCATGGTTAAACAATTGTTCCTGACAAAGGAAACTGTCTCCACCTATTTGCACATAGATTAGCCATTCCAACCACACCTGCTCACTGACGCCCTCAGCGTTTCCTGGTAAGTACACAATGTAGAAAGAGACTCAATTGTTTTTTCTCTCTTCAAGGAAGGAAATTTAAAACATACTTAGCAGGCCAATGTTCAGACACAGAGATCTCAGATCCAACCAAGGGTAACAACCGATTTGAGGGCAGCTTGAATCTCAGGGAGTTTATGCTGACAGAGCTTGGCTCCACCTGGAAAGCCAGGCAGTCAGAACCTATTCTGGGGCTTCCATAGGAAACATCAAATCCGTCTCTGGTGAGTAATACTGGGAGAGGCTTTAAATGAACTAGGATAGTCTTATTATCAAATGAACTATTTCCTTGAGAAAGAATAACGAATGAGTTCGAATTTTAGGAACCACAGTTGGTCTGGTTCTTGCTCCCAAAGAATTCTGTCCAATATAACATTTTGGAAACTAATAGGTCACTTTTGGCATGTTGTGAGTTTATTGCTCATTCAGTGTCATAAATTGAGTCTTGAATTATGGAGCTTTCTTCTACACTACTTTTGCAAACTTCAGGGTCCAAAGACCCTTCTCCATGCCTGATCTCATCTTCATGCTTGCTACTGAAAGCCAGTTATTTCTGTGCAATATTTTGTGGAAACTGAGAGGCCCTTAAATGCACAAAGAATCATTTGTTGTCACCAAATGTAAAAGAATCATGGACTCTTCTTTCATGTTCTAAATCTAAGATGATTTAGAGTTCATTTAGTACAGCCTCTTCATTATAGGAATAGTAATATCTCCTTCCACGTGGGTAGCAGACATGTTTTTGCCCACTAGCATTCTTTCCCTCTTTTTCAGGTAACACCACCTCATTTTTGCTTTTGGGTCACTTCTCTCCCTGCACTGTTATTCAAGAATAACAGATTATTCCACATCTGTTATTCAGATGGGACTGATTCTAGCTCCAGAGGAGGGTCTAAAGAGAGTACCTGGCCGGGCGTGGTGGCTCAAGCCTGTAATCCCAGTACTTTGGGAGGCCGAGAGGGGCGGATCACGAGGTCAGGAGATCGAGACCATCCTGGCTAACACGGTGAAACCCCGTCTCTATTAAAAAAAAAAAAAAAAAAACTAGCCAGGCGTGGTGGCGGGCGCCTGTAGTCCCAGCTACTCGGGAGGCTGAGGCAGGAGAATGGCGTAAACCCGGGAGGCGGAGCTTGCAGTGAGCTGAGATCCAGCCACTGCACTCCAGCCTGGGCTACAGAGCGAGACTCCGTCTCAAAAAAAAAAAAAAAAAAAAAAAAGAGAGAGTACCCATTCCCTGACCACAGTGATTGCTTCAAGAATGACACTTGTTCCGGGTTTGGCCAGTGAGAGCAGCCTAATTTGATATCATTTCTGATGCTTGTCGCCAGGACTATGCTTAATACATGTACAATATTTTCCACTGAAAGCTTAAGGGACATTTCAAGGTCATAGCAAGTCATTCACATAGCCAAGATCTCCGGATGCCTTCCCGTTGTGTAGTGGGGAAAGAGATACCAACAGATAATTTCGGTAATACATTAAGGGCATACATTCGTTCAACAAATATTCATTGAGATGATGAACACTACTAGATACCTGGTTCCATGGTGAGTGCTCAGGATGGAGTTTT